>NW_005876338.1:0-10163 GCF_000147115.1 Myotis lucifugus | reverse complement strand
ACCCTTTCACAGGGGTCGCCTAAGACCATCGGAAAACACACATATAATTACATATTGTTTTTGTGATTAATCACTATGCTTTAATTATGTTCAATTTGTAACAATGAAATTTGGGGTCACCACAACATGAGGAACTGTATTAAAGGGTTGCGGCCTTAGGAAGGTTGAGAACCACTGTTCTAGGGGAAAGGGATTTTCTATCTTTATTTTTTAATTGCCAATTTGTTTTATTTATTTACTTATTTTTTACATTGTATTTTTTAGTCTACCTTTTTGAAGAGGTTGGAATGTCCATAGAAAGAAGTCAGTCAGGTAGAAAAAATTGTCATATATGCACAGAAATCCACAAAATCAGTGGCAAGAATATGTAGAGAAGGATAATAAAGGGGGTGAGGGGGACGAGGAGGAAATTGGCAATGTTAGATCCCTGCAACAGGTAAGCAGCTCTTCCCTTGGAGGGTGAACCCAGAGATGTTTCAGAAGTGGGAGAAAGCATGCTTGGAGAAATCTTACAGTGTACACCCAAATCTTAGCAGTTGGAGGGAATTCTGTAGTTGTCCCCAGGAGGAAGAGACACACTGTGGTAGTACTGTGCTGAGGCTCTGTGCCTGGAATCGTCAGGTGATGGCCAAGGGGGCAGTGTCCCCACCTCCCCCCACCATACGCACTGATGTATGGCAGGAGTCTTCAAACCCCACTAACCTCTGCCTGCTTAGACTGATTCGATGGGAACAAACGACAAGTGTACACCCAAACCTAGTTTACATCTTCATTGACTTTGAAGAGGTAGGCACGCCAAGGCTTGGAGGCACAGATGGTATTTTGATCACTCTAAACTGAAAGCTTGTCATGCCAATGGCATCAAATGCCTCCATTCGGCATTCAAGTGTACTAAAATCTGATCCCTTTTTCCTCTAGGGCAGCGGTTCTCAACCTGTGGGCCGCGACCCCTTTGGCAGTCGAACGACCCTTTCACAGGGGTCGCCTAAGACCATCCTGCATATCAGATATTTACATTACGATTCATAACAGTAGCAACATTACAGTTATGAAGTAGCAATGAAAATAATTTTATGGTTGGGTCACAACACGAGGAACTGTATTTAAAGGGCCAGAAGGTTGAGAACCACTGCGGCCCTTCACTCCCTTTATATTCTTGGAAATTAGACCTATCAAAATCATTTGCCCACTCCCACATCATACTTCTTTGCAAATCCCAACACCAACAATGCCCCTTCTCTTATCCCAATCTTCAAATCCTATCCATCCTTTTAGGCTCACCCCAAATTCTGTCTCTTCCAGGAAGATTTTCCTATGCCTGTCTGTCACAGACCCTCAGCTGTAAGCAATCTCTTCTACTCTGGAGCTTTCATGGCACTTTATCTATATTTATCTTATGATATCTACTTTTCTTTTTTTTTATTTTTTTTATTTTTCGCTAAAAGTATTACAAAGGGGATTACATAAGGCGTCCTTCCCCCCCCCCCCCCCCCCTGATATGTACTTTTCATCATGTTACTATGGACCATTACAGTTGTGGCCTTTGAAAAAAAAACATACTGGAAAAAGTGCCCAGCAATGGCAGGAAAAGCAGAATAAAGAGTAAAAAACAATACTCATGGCTGTTCTAATACTTCTATAGCAATCCACAGAATGTGAGTAATAAAGTGAACTTGGAGTATTATTCTAAGTTGTAAATACAGGGATGGACAAAAGTAGGTTTACAGTTGTGAGTACACAGAACAGAGTTTATTCTTGTATTAGTAATTATTGTATTATTTATTTGTATTACAATTGTAAACCTAATTGCACAGGAATCACCTAAACAGTATGATAGGATTATAAATGGAATGTGGCACATAAAATATATTTGGTCAAGAAATAAAACAAATTTCCATGAGAAGTGGCGGGGAAGTTTAAGAAGATACATAGTATATATCCACTTGGAGTGATGTGATGAGAGCCCCGCTCCCCTTTATGAAGATTACTGTGGTGGCAGCTGAAGGATGGATTATAGCAGAGAGCAATTTAAGGCAGAAAGACCAGTTGGCAGGTATTTAAATAGTCAAGTCAGATATAATAAATACCCACTTAGGACTTCAAGGTTTCATGTCTAGGTGCCTGGCGGGATGATGACGTCTTTAAGAAGAGTGTGTAGTGAAAGGATTTGGGGGGCAGTCACAGCATAAAAATGGTATTGGCTCTAAGAGCTCTTGGGTGCAGGAAAAGTGAGAGACTCCCAACCAAGGAATAAACATTAAATACAACTGTAGCCCCAGCCGGTTTGGCTCAGTGGATAGAGCGTCGGCCTGTGGACTGAGGGGTCCCAGGTTCAGTTCCAGTCAAGGGCACATGCCCGGGTTATGGGCTCAATCCACAGTGGGGGGCGTGCAGGAAGCAGCTGATCAATGATTCTCTCTCATCATCGATGTTTCTGTCTCCCTCTTCCTCTCCCTTTCTCTCTGAAATCAATAAAAATATATTTAAAAAATAAATAAATGCAACTGTAGACTGAATTAATAGAAATACAATATCTGGATCTTAACTGCAGAATTGCAATTGGTCCTGGGTCACACTTTATGGAGGATTTTTATAAAGATGGTGACTTGTAGATTCTCTCATTTGAAGAACACTGGAAGAAACTGGGATATTTAAAACTGAAGAATGTGCCCTGGTCAGTGTGGCTCAGTTGGTTGGGGCATCATCCCATGCACCAAAAGGTGGTGGGTTTGATTCCTGGCCAAGGCACATACCCAGGTTTTGGGTTCGTTCTTGGATGGGGCACATGTGGGAGGCAGCCAATTGATGTTTCTTTCTCACATTGATGTTTCTCCCTCTCTCTAAATATTAATAATAAATAAATTAATTTAAAAAATAAAACTGAAGAGGTAAATAGGGAGAATATAACCACTGTCTTTATATATAGGAGACACAGAAAAAATAAAGGAGGAATTAATTATACCTGGTATTCTGAAGTGAAGGCGGTAGGGTGCTGATAGATGGAGTTACAAGGTGAATTTTTGGCTTATCCTAAGAAATGATTTAGTAACAACGAGAGACGCCAAATAGTGGGGAAAACAGACTTGCAGAGCAGCGAGCTCTTATATGTGAATGAATCAAGCAGAAACAGGATGAAACTTGGGTCATATGTTTTGTAGAGGAATTTCTACGGTCTATGGAAGGGAGGTGGAATTACAGGGTGTTTAAGAGGGCTTGCTCCTCTAAAATGTTCAACTCCTTTTCTCCAAAGAAACCTTCCTTGTTTGGTTGTGCCCTGGTGGGAGTGAGCCCTGCTCCCTGTGCTCATGAAGCCCCCTGGGGCTACCCCTGTCACCCTGGTACCCCACCTTGTGGTAACAGCTTCTCCGTCTTCCTCATCAGGCTGCATCTCTTTGAGGGTAGGGATTGTCTTTTACCTACACATGCTCAGTACAGAGTATTAGCATTCAGCAAATGATTGTCAAATGTTGAGAAATTAAATGAAGGAAGGGGATATAGGTTCAACTACTATAAAATGTGGGCAAACGGAGCTAAAGCTGGGAGGTTTCAGTTTGCAAAGTTACCTGCAGTGGGAAAATCACATGCAGATAAATCACATGCTTCCTCTCCCTCTTCTTCCCCAGTTGCAGACTCAGTCATCAGAAATGCGAGGGAGTTTGATCATAATGGAATGACGTCATCTTATCTGAAAAGTCAGAGCGTGCTTCCAGGGTAGCAGAAAATCAAGGGACTTTAGAGTTGCATCTGATTTTTATTTAATTAGTGAACATTGACAAGCATAAAACACCAGTGGCTGTTAAAAGTTTAATAGCTAGAAACATATCAAGGTACCTATAGAAAAGAACAGTATGGAGTCAACTTCCACAGCTTGTGAGAAGTGGAGCACCATGTTATCACACTCACATTCCTGGGAAGTCATCTGACACCGCAGGCGGTTCTCCCCGAAGATCCACTTTCTCCTCTATCCTTTGATGGCACTTGCACAATGATCACAGTGCCCATAGTTGTCAGTCTATGTTAATGCACAATGTTGCTGCAATCCATATGGAGCTGAAATATACGGTTCCCTCGGTAGGAACGGTCCAAACATAGCTAGTGCCTGGAATGCATGGAGATGCTCCTTCCTGCTGGGTTGCCTTCAAAAACATGATGTAGAACAGCTGCCAATCACATCCTGGAACATGTCCTATGTGCACCCACCACCCAGATGTGGAATGGGAAGCTCCATTCTCTCCTTAGATTTATGCTGGAGCCTATGAGAAATGGCGCTTATTTACAGAGGAAAGAGGCAGAAGTCTTCATACAGGGAGAGGAGGCAGTACATTGCTTTCCAGCACATTTCGGTGGCAGAGCGCTCTGCTGTCCCCCTGACCTCCAAGCAGTCCTGGACACTTCTTGGTGCTCAGCGCACACTCAGGTCAGTGTGGTGCATGTTGATGAATGTTGTCTTAGAGATTACGGGCTGCAAAGAGAGTTATTCCATCATAAGTGGGTAGTTGTAACTGTAATGGGAGTCATTATAAAGGAGGTAAATGAGGTACCTACTGCAAATGTAAAGGTTTCTTATCTTAACAACATAATAATTGTAACCACGACTGAGAGTGAAGATAAACAGATCCTGACATTAATATTAACACTGTTTTACCAGCCTGAATGGAAACATATTCAGCTGTCACTTGATTAATTTTCATTAATAATAAAAGAAAAGTCTTACATGTCTAAATCCCCTACTATATTTGCATTGTCGGTGTTGACACTGCAGATGGACCAGTCTGCTCATTCATCTTAAATCGCCCTATCATAAGAGACTAAAGAAAGGATTTCTGTGAAACATAGGACTATATATGTGCGCCTGTGCTTGTGGGCATGTGTGGTCCGTGTTTGTGTGTGTGTGCATGTATGTGTTAATGTTTGAAGGATGCTATTAACTATATGAGACATGGTCTTAAAAGCTCAAGTTTCAATGTGTTAAAGGGTTACATAAACTGAAGTGTATAAATACTGCAGTGGAAACTAAAGCCTTTAGCACATCTGTACTTAGCAGTTTCTATCTGACTATCCAAAACAAGTGATCATGTGAATGTACTTATGGATCTCATTCCACTCATATCTTCATTCCTCCCCTGCCCCCAAACGTATTCACTATGAATACAATTAATATCAAGATGGTGAAAGGGAGAACTCAAACTAAAAGAGAAAATTTCCCCCTTGCACATTGTCTTACACTTCAGGGAGTGTTAGAAAGCAGGGCTGATTCCTATTCTCCACCAGGGATGGACAATTTAGTGAGCTGATAGCGGTGAATTCTAAGGAGAGATTTAATTCCTAAGGCCAAGGGATTTAAGCAGAATGGGCTTCTTTCCCTGACAAAATCCCCCAAGATGGTCACGGACATCCAAGTTTGACCTCTAATTAACTTTGAGCTCATCGAAAATTTGGCCTAAGAGGATGCCAGAGAGGGAACTCAAGGGTCCGTTGCCACTCAGCTACATGTGGACCTGAGGACTCTGAGCTGCTAGCTTTCCACATGAGGGAAGTCGGCAGTGGAGAGTGGGACAGATGCGGGTTTCAGAGTGTCCCAGTAACGCTTACGTTAGACATGTGGGGTGCTCTCATCTTGTCTGTATGCGTCTAAGACAAGCACACTCCAAGTCAGCTCGCGGATTGCCCGGAGGGCTAGAAGAGCCACCGTGGATTTTCCTGTATGAGCAGGATATTGTGGCAATGACCAGCTTAAACGTGGCTAACGAGGAAGTATCCCAACAAAAAAAGAATTTGGCAGAGGGTTTAAGTCAGCACTCATGAACTTAGAAGTGATGAAAAGGAAAAGCTACCGTGACGATCTCAAAGCAGAGATAACCAGAAGAAACCACGATGAGGGTTACCTGCCTGACATTCGCACTGACGTTCAAGAGGCGCGGAAGGGATTAGGACTCTAGGATGGATGGTCACAACCCTCACCTCAAGAGTTGACTCAAGCCCCACTTGCGGCAAATTCTCTATTAAGAGCAGAAAGGGAAACGCAAAAACACCTGTTGGTACACTTTCCCTAAGCAGCGTTTTTGTCTTTCCAAAGACCAAATGCAGGCTGAATGTGAGGTTTCCCTGGTGGAAACAGAGCAGGCCAGTAGCACCTTTAAACACTTCCCTGTTTTTCAAGCAGCCAAGGGAGGCGAAGCCCACAGAGAGCGGCGAGGGCGGCCCGGGAAGGCCCTGCAGAGGTGCTTCATTAACCCGATTAAGCAGGTGGATGGAGAGGGCCTCGCTGATAATTTACACCTTGCTAATGAAGCGTGCGACTCTTAATCTCCTCCAAACAAGATACACTCATGAAACTCTGGTGCAAGGAAAGGGGAAATTAATTAGGTGAAAAAACTATGAGATTATAGCAGAGGGATTCCTGCAAGGCAACTGTAACCCGGGTGGTTACTCATTTTAGCCTGTCTGAAATTAATGGCTGAGCTGTCAAGTAAACAAGTTGTGGCACATTTTGGACTTGTGAGAAGTTCAAAAGCAGCGCCTCGTTTCGTATCTGGTTTTATAGTTCGTGTGTCTTAGAAATTCGCTCTGATGGAAATGGTTGCTCTGATTTCTAGTGAGTAATTTTAATATGTTCAACTTATTAATATAGCAATTATAGTAAAAGTATTTGAAAAGATTCATTTATAGATTACCTATAATTTTAAAGTGTCAATTTGTAAAGTAATTCTTTTATCTAATGCAAGATGTGAAAGAATTTTGTGTCCTGAAGAGAAAAATTTTATTTCATATTTATTTCCTTTTCCAGGTATATTGAGATATGATTTACATATAGCACTGTGTACGTTTAAGGTGTACAATGGTGTTAATTTTGATACACTTATGTTTTGCAAAAATGATTTACCACTGTAGGGCTAGCTAACATTTGCACCATGTCACATAATTACCATTTCTCTTTCTGTAGTTAGAGCAAGAACATTTAAGATATACTCTCTTAGCAACTTTCAAAGGTATAACACACTATTATTAACTACTAGAGGCCCAATGCATAAAATGCACGCAAGAGTAGGCCTTCCTTCTCTGGGCTGCTGGCACTGGCTTCCCTCTGGCACCCGGGACCCAGACTTCCCTCACAGCCTTGGCTTCGTCCAGAAGGTCGTCCAGAAGGATGTCCAGTCTAATTAGCATATTACACTTTTATTATTATAGACTAGAGGCCTGGTGCACAAAAATTTTGTGCACTCGGGGTGGGGGGGGGAGAGGGGGTCCCTCAGCCCATCCTGTGCCCTCTTGCAGTCTGGGACCCCTCAGGAGATAATGACCTGCTGGCTTAGGCCTGCTCCCGGGTGGCAGAGGGCAGGCCTAATCCCTAGGTGCAGCCCCTGGTCGGGCTCAGAGCAGGGCCGAAGGGGGAGTTGGGGCGCTGCCCCCTGTCATGCACAGAGCAGGGCAGATCGGGAGGTTGCGATGCCACCCCTAGTCACGCTCAGGGTACGGCCGATTGGGTGGTTGGGGCACTGCCCCCTGTCACACTCAAGGCAGGGTTGATGGGGAGGTTGCGGCGCCACCCCCTGTCATGCACAGAGCAGGGCCCATCAGGGGGGTTGTGGCCCCACCCCCGTCACACACAGAGCCGCAGGGCGATCAAGGGGTTTGGGCGCTGCCCCCTGTCACGCTGATCCCAGTGCCGGGAGGCATATTACCCTTTTACTATATAGAATAGAGGCCTGGTGCACGGGTGGGGGCTGGCTGGTTTGCCCTGAAGGGTGTCCTGGATCAGGGTGGGGGTCCCCACTGGGGTGCCTGGCCAGTCTGGCTAAGGGGCTGAGGGCCTTTTCAGGTTGGCGGGTGACTGAAGCTCCCAACTGCTCCTTTTTTTCTTTTTCTTTTTTTATTCTGGGCCAGCTTTAGCTCTGAGGCCTCGGCTGCTGAAAGCAGGTTTCTGGCCTTTGTTTACCTTCTGTATTTGATACAATGTTTCAGTCCGGCTGGCTGAAGCTTGGCTGACTGAAAGGAGGTTTCTGGGGTTTTGTTTAGCTTCTATGTTTGTTACAATGTTTCTTAGAGAGCAGCTTAGAGGCCGGCAAGTCAGGCGGGGAACGTTGGAGTCCGCTGTCATTGGAGCAAGCAAGCCTCCCTGTTCCCTTCAGTGCATGGCTGCCGGCCGCCATCTTGGCTGGCAGTTAATTTGCAAATCGCCCTGATTAGCCAATGGGAAGGGTAGCGGATGTACGGCTAATTACCATGTTTCTCTTTTATTAGATAGGACTAGTTGCCCAGTGCATGAAATTCGTGCAGGGGGGGGTGGTGTCCCTCAGCCCGGCCTGCACCCTCTTCAACCTGGGACCCTTGGGGCTAAACCGGCAGTTGGACATCCCTCTCACAATCCAGGAGGGCTGGCTCCTAACCACTCACCTGCCTGCCTGCCTGATTGCCCCTAACCACTCTGCCTGCTGGCCTAATCACCCCCAACTGCCCCCCCCCGCCTGTCTGCTCACCTCCAATGGCCCTCCCCTGCCAGCCTGATTGCCCCTAACCGCCTCTGCCTCGACCCCGCCACCATGGCTTTGTCTGGAAGGACGTCTGGAAGGTCTCCCAGAAGGTGTCCTGGTCTAATTAGCATATTACCCTTTTATTAGTACAGATAATCACCATGGTGCACATTCGATTTCTAGAACTTATTCATCTTACACCTGGAAGTTTGTACCCTTTGACCAACATCTCTCCAGTTCTCTCGCCTAGTAACCACTATTCTGGCCTCTGTTTTGGAAAAGAAACATTTTAAATGACTAGTTAGAATTATTACATGAATGGTATTATCAACTTAAGTCCTAAATTCATTTATCCACCCACCTATTCATCTAGTCAGTCAAATATCATTTCTCCACCAGGTGTTGAGCACTGGGCTAAGTCACAAGGACCCAAGGACAAAAGAGATAAAGTTCCTGGGCTCAAGGAGTACATTGTTTAGAAGGGACAACAGGCATCAAGCATTCCATGCGAGGGGAGGAGCACAGTGCAGTGAGGAGGGTGTGTTCATTGCTGCCTGATGTTAGGGTGACGTTAGAGGAGCTGTCTCTCAGTGTGGATGAGGTTGGGAAGCTACTTTCAGGCAGAAGGTACTCAGAGGCATGAAGTTATGGAATGTCAGAAGATTTAGGGGAATGACAACTGCTTTGGTACTGCTGAGTTGGGGGTTGTGTATGCAAACCTACGTTTTCTGAGCTCTTTTCTCTGGGCAGTGGAAATCCCATGGATCCTGGGAGTTTACAGTCTAAATGTAAATGGTGGATTATAGGAGAGAACGACTAGAAGCGGGGAGATGACTTCAGTCAGTTGCTCAAGTTGTGCTGAGCGGTGATAAGGGCAAGGGTGGCTCTAGGACTGTGTGGCTGTGGGGGTGATGGGATGGCAGCCAATTTGAGAGATTTAGGACGTAGAACATAGGTGATCACTAAAACTGTGTGACACATAATAGAAACTCAACAAGTAGCTAGTGAATGAATGAATGAATGTGCTTTTTTGGTTTCTGTTCTATGGTTGCAATTTCTTCACTTAGCCCTCTGAAAATATCCTATATAATAAAGAGCTAATATGCTAATTAGACCAAACAGCAGAACAACCTTCTGGACGACCTTCCGGATCACCTTCCAGACAAAGCTGGGGGTGCGAGGGCCAAACCCCTTGCACGAATTTTGTGCATCCGGCCTCTAGTTAATTATAGTTGTTTTGGAAGTCTTTCCCTGACCCCACCCCCTGCTCCTTCCTTGCCTCATCTGTTTCCTCTGAGTTTTGTATTCTATATAATTATCTATAGTAATAAAAGTGTAATATGCTAATTAGACCAGACAGCTGAATGACCTTCCAGACATCATTCTGGACATCATTCTGGACGTCCTTCAGGACTAAGTTGCGGTGGTGGGGGCTGAGGCAGAGGCGGTTAGGGGCAATCAGGCAGGCAGGCAGAGTGGTTAGGGGTGATCAGGCAGGCAGAGGCATTTGGGATGATTAGGCAGGCAGGCCAGTGGTTAGGGGTGATCAGGAAGGCAGGCGAATGGCTAGGGGTGATCAGGCAGGCAGGCTAGCGGTTAGGGGTGATCAGGCAGGCAGGCAAGCGGTTAGGGGTGGTCAGGCAGGCAAAGTGAGTGTTTAGGAGCCAGTGGTCCTGGATTTCGAGAGGGATT
>NW_005876337.1:0-10163 GCF_000147115.1 Myotis lucifugus | reverse complement strand
GGCTATCTCATTGTGGTTTTAATTTGTATTTCTCTGATGATAATTGATGTTAACCATCTTTTCATATGTCTACTGGCCACCTTATGTCCTCTTTGGAGAAGTGTCTAGGATTTCTGCCCATTTTTAAATTGGATTGTTTGGGGGGGTTTTTAGTATTGAATTGTATGAGTTCTTTGGACATTTACCCCTTATCAGAAGTATCACTGACAAATATGTTCTCCCATTCAGTACGTTGTCTTTTTGTTTTGTTAATGATTTATTTTGCTGTACAAAACCTCTTTAGTTTGATGTAGTCTCATTTGTTTATTTTTTCTTTTATGTTCTTTGCTCAAGAAGATCAGAGAGAAAAAAATGTCAGAGAAATGCCTATTATCTTCTAGGGTTTTAATCCATTTTTACTTTATTCTTGTATATGGTGTACGAAGGTGGTCTAGTTTCATTTTTATGCATGCATCTTTTCTATTTTTTAGCATTTATTAAATAGACTGTCTTTACCCCATCGCATGTGTTGGCCTCCTTTGTCATATATTAATTGGCCATATAGGCATGGGTTTATTTCTGGACTCTCTATTCTCTTACATTGATCTATGTGTCTGTTTTTATGCCAGGACCATGCTGTTTGATTACTATAGCCTTGTAGTAAAGTTTGATATCAGGTAGCATGATACCAGCAATTTTATTCTTCTTTCTCAAGATTGCTGTGGCTATTCAGGATCTTTTGTGTTTCCACATAAATTTTTATTTTATGGAGCTTAAATTCTAGTGGCTGGAGGGAGGGGGGGATAGGGTGAGTCACACAATAAACAAACAAACACATGTATAATATCAGATGGCGAGAAACCCTCTGATATAAACACAGGCAAGGTAAAGAGGCTGAGTGAGGATGGTAGAGATTTGTAAGTTCAGGCCCCACTTCTGAGCAGAAACCTGAAGGAGGAAGCAAGTACCTTCTGGGAGAGGAACTTTCCAGACAGGAAATAGCAAGGGCTTGAAAGGGGAACCTACTTCCTCCTTCATGAGTTGGAGATGCAAAGTAGGGAAGAGTGATAGGAGTTCAGGGAAATGAGAGGGAGACTGGGAGAATAACGAAATGCATTTTGTTTTTGCATCAAGTGATTTACATAAATTATTTCATCTTCCAAACTCCAGGGAGTTGATAGTCTTATTTCCATGTTCAGGATGAAGAGCTGAATCTCAAAGCCTTTATCTGCCCAAGGATGAGCGGTCAAGCTATATATGAACCTGTCTCTCTGAATTGGGGAAATATACCCAGGTCTAGAACAGTCGGACGGACCGAAACCCGTCTGCATTTCAGTAACTACTGAATCAGAGTCTGCAGGAGAGAGGTCCACAAATCTGCCTTTTAAAAATCTACTTAAATTACACAGATGATTGATGATCCAGATTTAGGAAGTAAGGATCTACTCAAAGCTTGCCCTCGGCAGATGGGAAAATGGACATCCTCAAAGGTTGAATGGCCCAAGAGCTATGTCACAATGTGGCAAAGGAGGGGTCAGACCCAGATGTCCTGACCCTCCAAGTTCCCCAAACTTTGAAATGCAGTAGAAGAGCTTCTCACAGGTACTATGCCTAGGAGCCACCTGGGCTCTTGTTAAACTACCTAGGCCAGCGGTTACCAACCTTTGGGACCTCACAGACCACCAGAGGTCCACGGACCACCGGTTGGTGACCGCTGACTAGGCTGTTCAATGCACCTGTGATTCTGTGTGTCAGTCACCTTCCCCAGGACACCAGTGCTGCTGGTCGGGGACCACATGTCAAGTAGCGACAACTTAGAGTTCCCAGGAGAGTTTGTTAGAGCTGCCTGGGCCTCACATTAGAAAACTAAGTGCTTTCATCTAAGTATGTGAAAAGGACCCTGCAACACAATTTTTGTGCCCAGTGATAGAAAGCAGCGTTTGTGTGATAGTGTTGGAAATGAGCGGACGTGGCTTGAGGGTGTCATGAGATCCTCAAAACTCAACTCCTAGATTATATTTACACAGAAATTGTGAAGAGACATTTGAGAAAACCATGCAAAAGTGTTTGCTTCATTGATCTGGGTAAGTGGATGTTTTTCCAGGGGATCGGTCGGTAGAGGTTCTTTAATTACTTCCTATCCCACTGGGCCGACCCTGCATCTGCAGGTGAGGGGGGTGTCCGGGGTCTTGTTGAAACCGGGCCCTCTTTTCCAGAGGTCTGGGATTTTTGCCAACTTTGCTATCCCAGCCCCTCCCTCTATGCCACCTTCAGGGACAATTTCTAGTGGCAAATTTGAGCACGGCTTTCCAGCAAAACCTAATTATCCAAGACCTGGTCACTGGCCACCCTCTGTCTGTGGAAATCTTCTTTACTGCCATACATTACACATCGGCCAAAGAGATAGGTCAGGTGGATTAAGATATACTGTCTGGATTGTTGGATGTTCATTCTACCTTCCCTTCCAGCGAGGTTAGGCTACAATGTAATTGAAATCGTGTTCTTGTGAGTCTTGTGGCAGAAGAACCTGCTCTCAGGGCTCCTAACAAGGAGGCTCTGGCCAGGAAGCAGAACAGAGCGCCTTACTTAAGTGTGATAAATCCTCATCTCTCCTCCAGTGCCACAAGCTCCTGGCTCAGGATTGCTGGGCAGAGATCACCTTCAATGGCCCTGAATACCCAGCATCCCAGGGCTCTCCTGGGTGGGGCTCACATTCTCACACAGGCTGAGGTTTTTTATTATTTCAGGTGGTCAGGACAGTCCACGGGGCAGCCCCAGGAGAGGGTTGTGGATGAGGCCTAATCATGGGACTAGAGATATGACACACTGCTTTTCCTTTGGTTCATTCAGGTTCCCGCTGTGTGTCATGAATCTCAGGCCCACTGCCCATCTATAAAGTGGCATAAGTAATCCCACCTAATTTTCATGGCTTTTTATTTAATTGCTGAGATGCTCTGTTTATCCATCATCTGAAATGGGTTAGTCCACACAACTAGACCATCTCAATAAAGCCCCAAAGCAATTCATAGAGTTTCAATTATTGTTATGGACATATTTCTAAGGGGTTCTTTCTACGAGAAAGCTTTTCCTTTCTTGTCTTCTTAAGTGAGAGTATAGTTGATATTTTAACCTTGTTTTGATGACTCAAGGTCATTACCGCCAACAGTGCTTATTGAACGGCACTGAGTTTCGGTGATACTTTCTGGAACTATTGAAGTGCATGGCTGTTTGCTCCTGTGAAATATGGCCCCCAGTTGCTATGCTTTTAAGTCCATGGGTTTACTTTTTACAGTTTTTCCTTATTCTTCCCTGTTGTCAGGATAGCAGTCATCAATTTTTGCTGCTGAAATTTTATTTATCTTTAGTCAACATATGTCTTCCTCCCAAAGTCTCTGCCCTTTCTACCTCAGCACATCTCACTTACCATCTCGACAATGCTTCTCCAAGTGTGATTCATTGATCCTGTGATCCATTGATCCCCAAGACCCTTCCAAGGGGTTGGTAAGGTCAACACTATTTTCATAGTAATAGGAAGACATTATTTGCTGTTTTCAATACACTGATATTTGTTTTAATGGTACAAAGGCCAAGGTGGGCATCTTAATACTAATCAGTTGACTATCATAATCTTCACTGTAGTCCTCATCACCCCATATTCCCCATAAAACTAATAAATAAACAAATAAATGAATTAATTAATGATTAAAAGCCAGTTTAACTTTAAGAATGTTCTTATTGAGGTAGCAAAAAATTAACTTTATTACATCTCAGCACTTGAATACATGAGTTTTTAATATTGTGTGAAATGAAATAGGGGTATGCACAAGGTACGAAGTTTTCTGAAGGAAAAATTGCTTGTTGGATTGTTGGAGTTGTGAGCTAAAGTGGCTCCACCCCTTGTTTTTAGAGAACAGCAGTTTTTTCATGAAAGAACAGTTGAGAGATAAACTATGGTGATTCAGACTTGGGTAAGGGGCAGGTATCTTCTTAAAACGAATAATGTGAGTTAGTTACTTGGAGGAAAAGAGCTACCAGCATTTGTTGCCAAAATTGCCCTTTGAACTCTCAAGTTGAGCTTGGAATTTTGGAAAACTTGTATTTGCCATCCCGAGTTTGTAGGTTCCCGTTACCTAGAGACTTTTCTGATGAAATGGGTGGTGATGTTAACAGGTGATATTTTTTTTAAGGTTGTATAATGAAATAGGTCAACATTTGAAGGAGACTGATACATGAACTCTATTGGAAGCTCTCTAGGAAACAACAGCCATTTAAGGGGGTGAGGAAACAGGTCATGTGGCTGAAGAAGTTGAACTGAGCATCAGGTGAAACAGAAGCCCAGGCCCATCCTACCGAGTGCTCTGATGCTAAGAAGGGCCCAGCTTCTACAATGACCAGTCACTGAATGCATGCTGCCCCGGGACAGGTACTCCATAGGGCAGGGCAGCTGCCCCGCCAACGCCCTGGGGAAGGTTGGCAGACAGCATTCCAAGCAGCTAAAGGGATGGGCGTTTCAGTGCAGAGGAGGCAGTCTGGGTGGGCGTGCCACAGCCGGTACCATAGGGCGGGAACCGGGAAATTTAAGGCAAGTGTTTTTCACACAGTAATGACTTGATACGTTTTATTATTGTTGTTGTTCTGATATTTCTTCACAGTCCTTATTACTGTCTGATCTTACATTTGTTATTTATTGGTGATCTGTTTACTCTTTCTCACTAGAAGACAGGAATGCTATATCATTTGCTGCAGTAGTGTCAGTAATTAATCAGTCCCTGGAACATAGTAGCCACTCAATAAATATCTGAATTATTTTAAATCATTTAGATAAAAAAAATGAATCATTTGAAATCATTCACAAAATCATTTTAAATTATCTATAAATGGTTCATTCCATGTATGTGCATGTGTAGCCTTACTCAACAACTATAGTGCATGCTTTTTAAGATCAGGATATTGCCGTAGCCAGTTTGGCACAGTGGATAGAGCGTTGGCCTACAGACTGAAGGGTCCTGGGTTCAATTCTGGTCAAGGGCATGTACCTCAGTTGCAGGCTCCTCCTAGGTCCAGACCCTGGTCTGGGCTCCTGTGGGAGGCAACCAGTCAATGTGTTTCTCTCTCATCCATTCTTTCTAAAAATCAATGGGAAAATATCCTTGGGTGAGGATTAACAAAAAAATAAAAATAAAATTAAAAGATCAGGATATGTCTTGCACCTCTTGTTCTTGTCCTTGCTACCTGTCAGAAGTAACTATTCCTTTGGATGGTATTCAGGTCCATTTCTACCTGAGCCGCCTGTCTCCAGCCTCATCTCTGATCTTGGGCTTTTTGGAGCAGCCTGGCTCCCTGCTGCCTCTGCACAGAGCAGGCACCACTGGGAATGTCCTTTCTGAACTTCCTGGCTGGGCTATTTCCTCTTCACTCTCTAGCTCTCCGCTCCAGTCCCTTTCTCTCAGCGAACCGTGCACACTAGTCTGTTCTGGGCCTCCTGGCTCATGAGCACCCTTGGTTCCCCCCAGAGGCACTTAACCCACTGCTTCCTGTAATCAACTTTATGATCCTAAGACTCCAACTGGAATTGTCTTAGAGGTCTCTATTCCCGCTGCCTGACAGGGGCATTGGTGGGCTAACAATCGCGATTAATGCGCTTTTATGCAACCAGGGAATTGTAGAAGGAGGGTAAGGAAAAGTATTGCTTCAGTCTTTTTTAACTGGATGGTGTTGAACGGGACAACTGTAATAACACACATTTCTTTTACAACTCTCGCCGACAAGTTCAAAACACTTGGCACGCCCCCTGTTGTTCCATCCTCCATAGTTGATGACCTGGGTGAATTATGGCTTTTGGAAGTAAGTTGAGCCTCCACGCTCAGCACCCTCCATGTGCAATATGGGTAGAATCGTTTCCCGTTGGTTGAACAAATGGCTGAATAAAGGGGCTGTGGTTCTGGGCGACATAGAGTCCTCCCAGCTGTTTTCTACCGCTGCTGACAACAATGCGCTTGGAAATGAACAAGATGCACCAGGAGGCCACTAGCCTAGCTCCATGGCATTTTCTTTTAATTAAAATACATAACCCCTCAAATAATTGACTAAAAATACATTTAAAACGTTTTAGCCTAGTGTGACCTCTTGTGCCTTAAAAATTCCTTTAGCAATTCATGGAATTCTTAGCTGTTTAATTCACACAGCCTTGTACATCCTTTCTTTTGTTCTGAAAAGCTATTTAAATCTTTCATGGTTACTTAACATGTGTGTTGATGTATTGTTCCCTTTACTGCACTGTGTTTGCTGAACAATGGGAGCTGGTTTATTCTTTTTTAAAATATATTTTATTGATTTTTTACAGAGAGGAAGGGAGAGGGATAGAGAGTTAGAAACATCGATGAGAGAGAAACATCGATCAGCTGCCTCCTGCACACTCCCTACTGGGGATGTGCCTGCAACTAAGGTACATGCCCTTGGCCGGAATCGAACCTGGGACCCTTGAGTTCGCAGGCCGATGCTCTGTCCACTGAGCCAAACCAGTTAGGGTGAGCTTGTTTATTCTTAACTGCAAATCATAAACAGCGCAGGAGTTTCTGCAAAGCAATGGGGGTCTCTGTGAGTGTTAGAAAAAGGAAGGGGGTGAGGGAAGGAGAGGAAATGAGCCCTGCACCACACATCCCCACCCCAACCACCCAAGAGCAGCTCCCTATTCCTAACTTGGGGAATTTTCAATGTAGGATTTCACTGGCAGAGAGAATTTTGCTACTTCAAAACAGGTTTGATAGCCACTAACGTCTCACATATTTGACCTGTTGTATCATCTGATGTTGGTTCTTTCCTTATGAAAATGTAAGCTCCATGAAGGCAGGTGAGTATAGTAGGTGATTTTTCAAATGTGAGATCCATGAATTAGTTAATTTGACAAAGAAGGAGTTATACTTCCCTGGCCGGTTTTGCTCAATAGAGAGAGCATAGGCCCACAGACCAAAGGGTTGCTGGTTCAATTCCTGGTCAAGGGCACATACGTTGGTTGCACACTTGATCCCCGGTCCAGTCAAGGCACATGCAGGAGGCAACCAATCTATGTATCTCTCTCAAATCAATGTTTCTTTCTCTCCCTCTCCTCTACTCTCTCTAAAAATAAATAAAAAATAAAATGCCCTAACTGGTTTGGCTCAGTGGATAGAGCGTCGGCCTGAGGACTGAAGGGTCCCAGGTTCGATTCCAGTCAAGGGCATGTACCTTGGTTGCGGGCATATGCCCAGTAGGGGGTGTGCAGGAGGCAGCTGATCGATGTTTCTCTCTCATCGATGTTTCTAACTCTCTATCCTTCTCCCTTCCTCTCTGTAAAAAATCAATAAAATATATTTTTAAAAAATATCCTCTGGTGAGAATTAAAAAAAGGAGTTATACAAATTTGGTCTTCATTAACAACTGATAGGCTCAAAATATTTAAACACAAGAGAACTTCCTTAGAGTTTGGGATGATTTAAGTGTAGGGTGACCATACAGTAATTGCCTACACGGACATGCTTTTGAAAATGAAAGGTGTCATATTCATAGTTGCACCACGTCCACAGACATAAGCAAGGACCTCGGACAGAGCAGGACATAAACTCGCTCTCCTGAGTGGCATCTCGAGGGGTTCTCTCGTGAGGGCAAATCTGAAATTTCCCTTTTGGCAGAGGGGATTGTAGGTCCCATGGCCTTGGTCCTGTAAGAGGTGGTCATGACTTGTAGGAAACAATCCAGTTTGGTCTCATTGCAGATCACTTGCTCCTCCCAATATTTGGGTGTCTGAAGATCGATCAGGCCACAACGAGAAGAGGCAAGGTTCCTTGGGGTCAGAATGGAATATCCTATCAGCAGTGCTGGGTCCCCGGCCCTCACCGCAAGTGAATGTGCTTTGCCTGCTGCAGAGTGACTAACTCTCATATCCCACTTGTGCTAATATCCCCTCCAAGCTCCTGATGGAGTAGCCCCGAGAGTGATGTCAGTTATTCTGAGGGCTCTGCCAGAGATAAGAAGCACACAGCAGGGGGACAGCCATCACTAACGGATGGGGACATTCCTCTGGGAATGAGGGGACTCAGAGTTAGAACAGCACTGGCTCTAAGATGTAAGTTACCTCGGCACACTGGGCAGTCCGGGCTCAGTTCCCAGTGTTTACAAGGCACCGCCCGGTGAGGGTGTGACAGAGTGTGTGACATTTGCCTCCCACGGGGCTGCTGTGGTCCTGCACTGAATGTAAGGAGTTTTCAATAAAGTAGAAGAGAGATGAGCAAGCCCAGTGAAACTCCCTTGCATTCTGGTATTAGGAGCGCAGGGTTTAACTCAGGCCATTTGAGAAGGTCACTGTTATGTTTTAGGAGATGGGCTTGACCTGTAACATAGCCAAGTTTATGTGATAGATTCTTTTATAACGGTGTTACACTCTGTCCACAAAATCACAAGGGTCTCACGGGAAGAGGGTGAATCAGATGGCACAGACTGGCACTGCTCCAGATGTGTTTATTCTGTCCAGGCTCAGCACATGATCATTAAATTCTACTGGAAAAACTAAACGAACATTTAGACTGAAGCTCACATGGTTTCTAGGTGGTGTGCATACTAGTACTGTGTCAATATTATGTATCCCTTCAGTCATGGAGCAATTTTTTAAAAATATATTTTTATTGACTTCAGAGATGAAGGGAGGAGAGATAGGGACATCAATGATGAGAGAGAATCATGGATCGACTGCCTTCTGCATGCCCCCTACTGGGGATTGAGTCTGCAACCTGGGTTTGTGCCCTGACTAGGAATGGAACCAGTGACCTCCTGGTTCATAAGTTGCCACTCAACCACTGAACCATGCCGGCCAGGCCAGTCATGAAGCAATGTATGTGCTGCTGTGGATTTCCCATGAGTGGGTCCTTCGTACATCATATAGAGTGGCCCAATTGGGAGGAAAAGCAGCCCCTCTTCTCTCTGCAAAAGGCCCCATAGAACTGGTTTCATAAATCCCGTTTCGAGTAGGGGCCCGTCCCCACATCCCCGAAGGCCCGGTGCAGGCTGCTTCCTATCTGAGCTCTGTCCTCACCCCAGGCCCCGCTGAGGGGCTGTCACTGCGAGCAGCTAGAGGAAGAGGCAGTGGAGTGTCCCCTATAGAGGAGCCACTGGCAGGATGGTGTGGGCCTGGTGGCTCCTGGTTAGATATTAGGCCACTGAAGCCTGACCTTGAGAAGTCAGCCTCTGGCTCTCCGAGCACTGGTCCTCACGCCGCCAAATCAGACTTCCAGGTCCAACTTTTTGATGAGTTCCAGTGTCGCCGACCCCTCCAAGGACTGGGGCAGGAATGCTGATTTGCTCCGACCTTAGTTGGCAAGAGCAGGTTATGGCCCGGAGGAAGCTGGGTCTGTAGAGCTGGATGCAAAAGTGAAAGGCGCGTCCCTAGTCATTTGGAGTCTAAAATTAGAGACCATACAAATGAGAGCAGTCTGGAACAATGTGCTTAGGAGAATTCAGTGCAATAGCTATTCGTCGCATGGCTTCCATTTGCTGGTCCTAGTATTTTACACTCCCCCCACCCCCAAATAAACACACACCAAACCATGCCGCCCATCATGTGCTTTGCACACAGTAGTCATCTTTTCTTGCTAATCATGGGAAAGCGGGCAAGTGTGATGAGAAAGCAAAACATGGAAATAGCTGTTGGCTCGTGATTACAATTTCCCTGAGGTCACTGCACAGGGCAGGATTTTCCCCTGGAGCCAGAATCCACTAACCAGGAGCCAAAAGTAATTTTCCTCAGAAAAGCAGTGAGAGGGATACAATAACTTACAATGTGCTTTCCAGAATGTTCCTGCCTCCCCGCCCCATTCCTGCTCTTCCCTTGCTTTCCATGGTGTCCCAGTTCTGCTGTTGAAATGAAAACACTTGCAAGCCGGCCTCTAACATTCCCACTGCACAGCCAGGCTCTTCTCTTGCCCCACTCACCCCCCCCCCCCCGCCTACTCAATAGTTTCTAATATTTCCTTTAAATCCCAGTGAGGGGTTCAAACTCAACTCTTTGTTTTCCTGCTTCTTTAAAATAAAAGCCTGAGTGATCATCATGGTCTGGGTGCCTAGCAACTGCTTTAGACCCCATGGCTCCAAAGTTATTAACAAGCTGAGAGGTAAGAAGCTCAGAACTGAGAAATCACAAAGCCGTGGGCTTTGGG
>NW_005876336.1:0-10165 GCF_000147115.1 Myotis lucifugus | reverse complement strand
TCATATCCTATGAAAGACACTTCTTGAAAATGCCTAAAGAAAGTTGTCATTTTTTCATGGTAAAGGGACTGGAGTCCGTGTTGATGAAAACACCTTGGTGGCTGCGGTGACTGGCAGTGGCTGCAGCAGCGGGGTGATGGAGCTGTTGCCTTCCCCTGATCAGCCCGGTCGCCTTCCACAAAGGGAGGCCAGACTGTGGCTTAGGCCCACTCCCCAAGGGGAGCAAGGAGCAGGTAGTAGGACATCCCCTAGGGCTCCCACTATGTGATAGGGGGCAAGCTGGGCTGAGGAAACCCCCTCCCCAGTGCACAAATTTTTGTGCACCGGGCCCCTAGTTGTAAATATAAAAAGTATTCTCTTCATTTATCAGCTTTATACAAAACTTCAGAGCTCTATAAACAGATATTCTTAATGTTTGAAAGCACTTTCTTTGGAAAAACAGCGGCTAAAATAGGCGGAGTTGTAAACATTATCATTACTCTGCTCATTTGAGAGTTTTCTACTAATCTCGGTGATTGAACACAGCCATAACGATAAAACAGCTTTATTTTCTAGTATTTCAAGTGTTTCTTACATGTTTCTAATCATTTCGTGGGACTATCCTTGTGTATTTTAAGAGTTTTACCAAAATTAGACAGTTTTCCAGAAGTACATACATGAATCTTCAGGATTTAAACTGTGTCTTTCAGAAAATGCCAGTAAAATCAGAATCACCTGTAAATATAAACAGTATTCGCTTCATTTATCAGCTTCATACACAAATTCTACGCTTTATAAATAGCAATTCTTAATGTTTGAAAGCACTTTCTTCGGAAAAACACCATCTAAAGTAGCCAGAATTGTGTTTTTTTTAACAGTTTTACCAAAATTAGACAGTTTTCCTAGAAGTATATACATGAATCTTCAGGATTTAAACTTTGTCATTTAGAAAATGCCCGGCAACTTAGCCTCAATTGTAAAAATAAACAGTATTCACTTCATTTATCGGCTTTATACACAAATTCTGAGCTCTATAAACAGCAATTCTTAAAGTTTAAAAGCACTTTCTTCAGAAAAACACCATCTAGAGTAGCCGGAATTGTAAACATTATTATTACTCTGTTCTATTGAGAGTATTCTACCTCTAATCTCGATGATTGAACACGACGATAAAGATAGAACGGCTCTATTTACCAGCATTTCAAGTGTTTCTTACATGTTTCTAATCATTTCCAGGGACTATAATTGTGTTTTTTAACAGTTTTAGCAAAATTAGACAGTTTTCTTAGAAGTATATACATGAATCTTCAGGATTTAAACTGTGTCATTCAGAAAACGCCAGTCAAGGCAGAATCACCTGTAAATATAAACAGTATTCTCTTCATTTATCTGCTTCATACAAAAATTCTGAACTTTATAAACAGCAGTTCTCAATGTTGGAAGAAATTGTCTTCGCAAACACATCATCTAGAGTAGTCAGAATTGTAAACATTATCAGTACTCTGGTCTATTCACAGCATTCTACCTCTAATCTCCGTGATTGAACATGAACAAAAAGATTGAACGGCTTTATTCACTAGTATTTCAAGTGTTTCCTACATGTTTCTAATCATTTCCCGGGACTATAATTGTGTATTTTAAGAGTTTTACCAAAATTTGACAGTTTTCCTAGAAGTATATACTTGATTTTTAGGATTTAAACTGTGTCATTCAGAAAACGCCAGTCAAATCGGAATCACCTGTTAGTATCAACAGTATTCTCTTCATTTATCAGCTTCATAAACAAATTCTGAGCTTTATAAAGAGCAGTTCCTAATGTTGGAAAGAATTTTCTTCGGAAATACATCATCTAAAGTAGTCAGGATTGTAAACATTATCAGTACTCTCGTCATTTCACAGCATTCTACCTTTAATCTCCGTGATTGAACATGAACATAACGATTGAACGGCTCTATTTATTAGTATTTCAAGTGTTTCCTACATGATTCTAATCATTTCATGGGACTATCACCGTGAATTTTAAGAGTTTTAACAAAAGTAGACAGTTTTTCTAGAAGTATTTTCATGAATCTTTAGGATTTAAACTTTGTCATTCAGCAAACGCCAGTCAAATCCAAATCACCTGTAAGTATCAACAGTATTCTCTTCATTTATCAGCTTCATACACAAATTCTGGGCTTCACAAACAGCAATTCTTAATGTTTGAAAGAACTTTCCTCGGAAAATCATCATGTAGAGTAGTCAGAATTGTAACCATTATAAGAGCTCTTACCATTTCACAGCATTCTACCTCTAATCTCCGGGAATGAACATGAACATAAAGATAGAACGGCTCTATTCACTAATATTTCAAGTATTTCTTCTATGTTTCTAATCATTTCCCGGGACTATAATTGTGTATTTTAAGAGTTTTACCAAAATTTGACAGTTTTCCTAGAAGTATATACTTGATTTTTAGGATTTAAACTGTGTCATTCAGAAAATGCCAGTCAAATCAGAATCACCTGTTAGTATCAACAGTATTCTCTTCATTTATCAGCTTCATACACAAATTCTGAGCTTTATAAAGAGCAGTTCCTAATATTGGAAAAACATTTTTCGGAAAGACATCATCTAGTGTAGTCAGGATTGTAAAAATTATCAGTACTCTCATCATTTCACAGCATTCTACCTCTAATCCCGTGACTGAACATGAACATAAAGATTGAACGGCTCTATTCACTAGTATTTAAAGTGTTTCCTACATGTTTCTAATCATTTCCCGGGACTATCACCGTGAATTTTAAGAGTTTTACTTAATTAGACAGTATTCCTAGAAGTATATACATGAATCTTCAGGATTTAAACTGTGTCATTCAGAAAACGCCAGTCAAGGCAGAATCACCTGTAAGTATCAACAGTATTCTCTTCATTTATCAGCTTCATACACAAATTCTGTGCATTATTAACAGCAATTATTAATGTTTGAAAGGACTTACTTCAGAAAATCATCATCTAGAGTACTCAGAATTGTAATCATTATCAGAACTCTTACCATTTCAGAGCATTCTACCTCTAATCTCCGTGATTGAACATGAACATAGACAGAAAAGCTCTATTCACTAGTATTTAAAGTGTTTCCTACATGTTTCTAATCATTTGCCGGGACTATCACCGTGAATTTTAAGAGTTTTACCAAATTAGACAGTATTCCCTAGAAGTATATACATGAATCTTCAGGATTTAAACTGTGTCATTCAGAAAACGCCAGTCAAGGCAGAATCACCTGTAAGTATCAACAGTATTCTCTTCATTTATCTGCTTCATACACAAATTCTGTGCTTTATAAACAGCAATTCTTAATGTTTGAAAGAACTTTGTTCCTAAAATCATCATCTAGAGTAGTCAGAATTGTAAACATTATCAGTACTCTTGCCTTTTCACAGCATTCTACCTCTAATCTTCGTGATTGAACATGAACATAAAGATAGAACGGCTGTATTCACTAGAATTTCAAGTGTTTCTTACATGTTTCTAATCATTTCCCGAGACTATCAATGTGTATTTTACGAGTTTTACCAAAATTAGACAGTTTTCCTAGAAGTATATACATGAATCTTCAGGATTGAAACTGTGTCATTCAGAAAATGCCAGTCAAATCAGAATTACCTGTAAGTATCAATAGAATTCTCTTCATTTATCAGCTTCATACACAAATTCTGAGCTTTATAAACAGCAATTCTTAATGTTTGAAAGAACTTTCTTCGGAAAATCATCATCTAGAGTAGTCAGAATTGTAAACGTTATCAGTACTTTCACCATTTTCCAGCATTCTACCTCTAATCTCCGTGATTGAACATGAACATAAAGATTGAACAGCTCTATTTATTAGTATTTAAAGGGTTTCCTACATGTTTCTAATCATTTCCCGGGACTATCACGGTGAATTTTGAGAGTTTTACCAAAATTAGACAGTTTTTCTAGAAGTATATACCTGAATCTTCTAGATTTAAACTGTGTCATTCAGAAACCGCCAGTCAAATAAGAATCACCTGTAAATATAAACAGTATTCCCTTCATTTATCAGCTTCATACACAAATTCTGAGCTTTATAAATGGGAGTTCTTAATGTTGGAAAAAATTTTCTTTGGGAACATCTTCTAGAGTAGTCAGAATTGTAAACATTATCAGTACTCTCGTCTTGTCACAGCATTCTACCTCTAATCTCCGTGATTGAACATGAACATAAAGATTGAACGGCTCTATTTATTAGTATTTAAAGTATTTCCTACATGTTTCTAATCATTTTCCGGGACTATCACGGTGAACTTTAAGAGTTTTACCAAAATTAGACAGTTTTTCTAGAAGTATATATATGAATCTTAAGGATTTAAACAGTGTCATTCAGAAAACGCCGGTCAAATAAGAATCACCTGTAAATATAAACAGTATTCTATTCATTTATCAGCTTCATACACAAATTCTGTGCGTTATAAACAGCAATTCTTAATGTTTGAAAGAACTTTCTTCGGAAAATCATAATTTAGATAAGTCAGAATTGTAAACATTATCAGTATTCTCGTCTTTTCACAGCATTCTACCTCTAATCTCCGTGATTGAACATGAACATAAAGATAGAACGGCTCTATTCACTAGAATTTCAAGTGTTTCTTACATGTTTCTAATCATTTCCCGAGACTATCAATGTGTATTTTACGAGTTTTACCAAAAGTAGACAGTTTAACTAGAAGTATATACATGAATCTTCAGGATTTAAACTGTGTCATTCAGATGACGCCAGTCAAATAAGAATCACCTGTAAGTATCAAGAGTAGGCTCTTCATTTATCAGCTTCCTACACAAATTCTGAGCTTTATAAACGGGAGTTCTTAATGTTGGAAAAAATTTTCTTCGGAAACACATCATGTAGAGTAGTCAGAATTGTAAAAATTATCAGTATTCTCGTCATTTCACATCATTCTACCTCTAATCTCCGTGATTGAAAAAGAACATAAAGATTGAACGGCTCTATTTATTAGTATTTAAAGTGTTTCCTACATGTTTCTAATCATTTCCCAGGACTATCACCGTGAATTTTAAGAGTTTTACCAAAATTAGACAGTTTTTCCAGAAGTATATAGATGAATCTTCAGGATTTATACTGTGTCATTCAGGTAACGCCAGTCCAATAAGAATCACCTGTAAAAATAAACAGTATTCTCTTCATTTATCAGCTTCATACACAAATTCTGAGCTTTATAAACAGCAGTTCTTAATGTTTGAAAGAATTTTCTTAGGAAAATCATCACCTAGAGGAGTCAGAATTGTAAAAATTATCAGTACTCTCAGCATTTCACAGCATTCTACCTCTAATCACCGTGATTGAACATGAACATATAGATTGAACGGCTCTATTTATTACAAATTCTGTGCTTTATAAACAGCAATTCTTAATGTTTGAAAGAACTTTCTTCGGAAAATCATCATCTAGAGAAGTCAGAATTGTAAAAATTATCAGTACTCTCGTCTTTTCACAGTATTCTACCTCTAATCTCCGTGATTGAACAAGAACATAAAGATTGAACGGCTCTATTTATTAGTATTTAAAGTGTTTTCTACATGTTTCTAATCATTTCCCCGGACTATCACCATGAATTTTAAGAGTTTTACCAAAATTAGACAGTTTTTCCAGAAGTATATACATGAATCTTCAGGATTTAAACTGTGTCATTCAGAAAACGCCAGTCCAATAAGAATCACCTGTAAATATATACAGTATTCTCTTCATTTATCAGCTTCATACACAAATTCTGAGCTTTATAAACAGCAGTTCTTATGTTTGAAAGAATTTTCTTTGGGAACATCTTCTAGAGTAGTCAGAATTGTAAACATTATCAGTACTCTCATCTTTTCACAGCATTCTACCTCTAATCTCCTTGATTGAACAAGAACATAAAGATTGAACGGCTCTATTTATTAGTATTTAAAGTGTTTCTTACATTTTTCTAATCATTTCAAGGGACTATCATTTTGTATTTTTGAATTTTACCAAAAGTAGACAGATTTCCTAGAAGTATATACATGAATCTTCAGGATTTAAACTGTGTCATTCAGAAAACGCCAGTCAAATCGGAATCAGCTGTAAGTATCAACAGATTTCACTTCATTTATCAGCTTCATACACAAATTCTGTGCTTTATAAACAGCAATTCTTAATGTTTGAAAGAACTTTCTTCGGAAAATCATCATGTAGAGAAGTCAGAATTGTAAAAATTATCTGTACTCTCGTCTTTTCACAGCATTCTACCTCTAATCTCCATGATTGAACATGAACATAAAGATTGAACAGCTCTATTTATTAGTATTTAAAGTGTTTCCTACATGTTTCTAATCATTTCCCGGGACTATCATTTTGTATTTTTAGAATTTTACCAAAAGTAGAGAGATTTCCTACAAGTATATACATGAATCTTCTAGATTTAAACTGTGTCATTCAGAAACCGCCAGTCGAATAAGAATCACCTGTAAATATAAAGAGTATTCTAATCATTTATCAGCTTCATACACAAATTCTGAGCTTTATAAACAGCAATTCTTAATGTTTGAAAGAACTTTCTTCAGAAAATCATCATCTAGAAGAGTCAGAATTGTAAACATTATCAGTACATTTCACCATTTCACAGTATTCTACCTCTAATCTCCGTGATTGAACATGAACATAAAGATTGAACGGCTCTATTTATTAGTATTTAAAGTGTTTCCTACATGTTTCTAATCATTTCCCGGGACTATCACCGTGAATTTTAAGAGTTTTACCAAAATTAGACAGTTTTTCCAGAAGTATATAGATGAATCTTCAGGATTTAAACTGTGTCATTCAGAAAACGCCAGTCCAATAAGAATCACCTGTAAATATAAACTGTATTCTCTTCATTTATCAGCTTCATACACAAATTCTGAGCTTTATAAACAGCAGTTCTTAATGTTTGAAAGAATTATCTTTGGGAACATCTTATAGAGTAGTCAGAATTGTAAACATTATCAGTACTCTCATCTTTTCACAGCATTCTACCTCTAAACTCCTTGATTGAACAAGAACATAAAGATTGAACGGCTCTATTTATTAGTATTTAAAGTGTTTCTTACATTTTTCTAATCATTTCCCGGGACTATCATTTTGTATTTTTGAATTTTACCAAAAGTAGACAGATTTCCTAGAAGTATATACATGAATCTTCAGGATTTAAACTGTGTCATTCAGAAAACGCCAGTCAAATCAGAATCAGCTGTAAGTATCAACAGAATTCTCTTCATTTATCAGCTTCATACACAAATTCTGTGCTTTATAAACAGCAATTCTTAATGTTTGAAAGAACTTTCTTCGGAAAATCATCATCTAGAGAAGTCAGAATTGTAAAAAATAATCAGTACTCTCGTCTTTTCACAGCATTCTACCTCTAATGTCCGTGATTGAACATGAACATAAAGATTGAACGGCTCTATGTATTAGTATTTAAAGTGTTTCCTACATGTTTCTAATCATTTCCCGGGACTATCATTTTGTATTTTTAGAATTTTACCAAAAGTAGAGAGATTTCCTAGAAGTATATACATGAATCTTCTAGATTTAAACTGTGTCATTCAGAAGACGCCAGTCAAATAAGAATCACCTGTAAGTATAAACAGTATTCTCATCATTTATCAGCTTCATACACAAATTCTGAGCTTTATAAACAGCAATTCTTAATGTTTGAAAGAACTTTCTTCAGAAAATCATCATCTAGAATAGTCAGAATGGTAAACATTATCAGTACATTTCACCATTTCACAGTATTCTACCTCTAATCTCCGTGATTGAACATGAACATAATGATTGAACGGCTCTATTTATTAGTATTAAAGTGTTACCTACATGTTTCTAATCATTTCCCGGGACTATCATTTTGTATTTTTGAATTTTACCAAAATTAGACAGTTTTCCCTGAAGTATATACATGAATCTTCAGGATTTAAACTGTGTTATTCAGAAAACGCCAGTCAAATAAGAATCACCTGTAGTATCAACAGTAGGCTCTTTATTTATCAGCTTCATACACAAATTCTGAGCTTTATAAACGGGAGTTCTTAAAGTCGGAAAGAATTTTCTTCGGAAACACATCATGTAGAGTAGTCAGAATTATAAATATTATCAGTATTCTCGTCATTTCACAGCATTCTACCTCTAATCTCCGTGATTGAACAAGAACATAAAGATTGAACGGCTCTATTTATTAGTATTTAAAGTGTTTCCTACATATTTCTAATCATTTCCCGGGACTATCACCGTGAATTTTAAGAGTTTTACCAAAATTAGACAGTTTTCCCAGAAGTATATACATGAATCTTCAGGATTTAAACTGTGTCATTCAGATGACGCCAGTCCAATAAGAATCACCTGTAAATATAAGCAGTATTCTCTTCATTTATCAGATTCATACAAAAATTCTGAGCTTTATAAACAGCAGTTCTTAATGTTTGAAAGAATTTTCTTTGGGAACATCTTCTAGAGTAGTCAGAATTGTAAACATTATCAGTACTCTCATCTTTTCACAGCATTCTACCTCTAATCTCCTTTATTGAACAAGAACATAAAGATTGAACGGCTCTATTTATTAGTATTTAAAGTGTTTCTTACATTTTTCTAATCATTTCCCGGGACTATCATTTTGTATTTTTGAATTTTACCAAAAGTAGACATATTTCCTAGAAGTATATACATGAATCTTCAGGATTTAAACTGTGTCATTCAGAAAACGCCAGTCAAATCAGAATCAGCTGTAAGTATCAACAGAATTCTCTTCATTTATCAGCTTCATACACAAATTCTGTGCTTTATAAACAGCAATTCTTAATGTTTGAAAGAACTTTTTCGGAAAATCATCATCTAGAGAAGTCAGAATTGTAAAAATTATCAGTACTCTCGTCTTTTCACAGCATTCCAACTCTAATGTCCGTGATTGAACATGAACATAAAGATTGAACGGCTCTATTTATTAGTATTTAAAGTGTTTCCTACATGTTTCTAATCATTTCCCGGGACTATCATTTTGTAGTTTTAGAATTTTACCAAAAGTAGACAGATTCCCTAGAAGTATATACATGAATCTTACAGATTTAAACTGTGTCATTCAGAAACCGCCAGTCAAATAAGAATCACCTGTAAATATAAACAGTATTCTCATAATTTATCAGCTTCATACACAAATTCTGAGCTTTATAAACAGCAATTCTTAATGTTTGAAAGAAATTTCTTCAGAAAATCATCATCTAGAGTAGTCAGAATTGTAAACATTATCAGTACTTTCAAATTTTCACAGTATTCTACCTCTAATCTCCGTGATTGAACATGAACATAAAGATTGAACGGCTCTATGTATTAGTAATTAAAGTGTTTCCTACATGTTTCTAATTTTTCCCGGGACTATCATGGTGAATTTTAAGAGTTTTACCAAAATTAGACAGTTTTTCCGGAAGTATATAGATGAATCTTCAGGATTTAAACTGTGTTATTCAGAAAACGCCAGTCAAATAAGAATCACCTGTAAGTATCAACAGTAGGCTCTTCATTTATCAGCTTCATACACAATTTCTGAGCTATATAAACGGGAGTTCTTAATGTTGGAAAGAATTTTCTTCGGAAACACATCATGTAGAGTAGTCAGAATTGTAAACATTATCAGTATTCTCGTCATTTCACAGCATTCTACCTCTAATCTCCTTGATTGAACATGAACATAAAGATTGAACGGCTCTATTTATTAGTGGTAAAGTGTTTCCTTCATGTTTCTAATCATTTCCCGGGACTATCACCGTGAATTTTAAGAGTTTTACCAAAATTAGACAGTTTTTCCAGAAGTATATAGGTGAATCTTCAGGATTTAAACTGTGTCATTCAGAAAACGCCAGTCCAATAAGAATCACCTGTAAGTATAAACAGTTTTCATTTATCAGCTTCATACACAAATTCTGAGCTTTATAAACAGCAGTTCTTATGTTTGAAAGAATTTTCTTTGGGAACATCTTCTAGAGTAGTCAGAATTGTAAACATTATCAGTACTCTCATCTTTTCACAGCATTCTACCTCTAATCTCCTTGATTGAACAAGAACATAAAGATTGAACGGCTCTATTTATTAGTATTTAAAGTGTTTCCTACATGTTTCTAATCA
>NW_005876335.1:0-10165 GCF_000147115.1 Myotis lucifugus | reverse complement strand
GGCTCTCAGTACACAACTACTCACCAAAGATATGAACGATGCCAAGTCTCCTCTTTGGCCCTGATTCTTTTTTTACCCACATCACAGGTGGCTCTTTCCTTTAAAGACATGGTTCTTTAAGCCAGTTGTGTTTCGGTATATACCTCCAAAAAGTTACAGAAGAACTGGATATCGTTCAAGCAAAATATTTCTCCTTTCACAGATGTGAAAACAGCTTCAGAGCTGATGTGCAAACAGCATTAGGAACATTCAAACGTTTCCTGAGGTTAACAGCGAGGTGAGGCGGGAGCTGGAATTCTACGGACACGCACTCTCTTTCCAAGCTGATGTCCTTAGCCCAGCCTGTTCAGCAGGCTTGGGGAAGCAATTGATTCATTTTCAAATCTGTGTAAAAATTTGAACACAACACAGGCCGCACTTCCTCTGTGAGGCTGTCTGGTGAGAGTTGACCTAATCAAGTTGGCCAGTTACAGGTTCAATCTTTGGTAAATGTGGCATCTTGCCCAAAATTAGAAGTGAGTAGAAGCTATAAGTCTGTTCTTCCCATAAGCTCAGCTGGGTAGCATATCATTTCAGACCAAACACTGCCACCCAAAGGGACATGTATTAGCTAAGCAGGCATATCACAATGTTACTACCAATTCTTGTAAGCTTGTTGGGAGTCCTGACTGTTGAGCACAGAGCCTTGACATTAAGCCACTGTATGAAAGGCTTGCGTGACAGGCTTGCCCCAAGGCAAATAAAACCAATAATTAGATAACATTATCAACCATTATTCTTGGAAGGCCTAGTAGCAGAATCTTCTGTTAATTGGGGGGACACAAGATCAAATATAATTCTAGTTCTGAGGCACAAGTGCAAGCAGTTGAGGTGCCTGGTTCATCAAATTCTTATTCACCAATTATGCAAGAATGGATGTAAGTGCACACATTATTCTAGCCAAACATCCAAGCACATGTATTAAATACCATAAATTTTCACTAATAAAAATTATTTCTGCCCTGGCCGGGTGGCTCAGTTGGTTGGAACATGGCTCTATATCACAAAAGATTGCAGGTTTAATTCATGGTCAGGGCACATACCTAGGTTGCAGGTTCATTCCCTGGTCGGAGAACATATAAGAGGCAACCAATGAATGTTTCTCTTATATCGATGTTTCTCTGTCTCTCTCTCTTTCCCCCCTCCCTCTCTCTATAAAATCAATAAACATATCCTCAGGTGAGGATTTAAGAAATTATTTCTGGCACATTTGTAATTGGCAATCCTTCTTGAGAATATCCTAATACTGATATTTGAAATGCATACCTCTAGAGTGTGAACCTTTTTGGGTAGAAGTAACTTACTACACGCAGGCCTGAATTCCTCATCAGAAAGCTTTGAGTATTAACTGATCCTCCTAATGGATTAAGTTATCTATAGACACTATAACACTGCCTCCTCTGTGATCCCGCTGCCACCTTCATAGCTCTCAGTGCATGTTGTTTAGGTAATGTCTGCCGCTGCCACCAGAATCTTTAATTTCTATCCTCCTAAGCACCCACCTGGCACCATGACTGGCATAAAGTGAACGTACAATAAGTGTATCTGATCTCTGAATAAGTGACTGGAATAGTGAATAATACAATGAATAAAATTAGAATAAGCGGCTTTAGAAATGACTGCTTTTATTCGTCAGCTCAGGCTGCTATAACAAAATACCATAGACTGGGGGACTTAAGCAACGGACATTGATTCCTACAGTTCTGGAGGCTAAAAGCCCAAGATCGGGGTGTCAGCAGGTTCAAATCCTGGTGAGAACCCCCTTCCTGGCTGGCAGATGGCTGCCTTTTCTCAGTCTTCCCATGAAAAAGAGAGAAAGAACGTTGGTTTCTCTTCCTCTTCTAAGGACATGGATCCCATCATGGGCCCCACACTCATGACCTCATTCAAACCTGATTAACTTTCCAAGGCCCCACCTCTAAAGACCAGCACATTGGGGTCTTAGCATCTGAGTTTGGGGGGGCAGGGGGAGATACAAATATTCATATCAAACACCAGTCTAGTCTGCTGCCTTGCTGGGACCATTCTGACCAAAACCAAAGAAAATGTTAGGAAAGGTATCCTTCTATCTTAGAAACAACCCATGAGGCAGAGCTAAATAGGAAAAACTGAAGTTCAGTCTTCAGTTAGATTCCGCTTGTATCTGATCTTCCCTTCCATCAGAGGGGTCCATATGTCCCTTGGAGAGGTAAAGCTTTGAGGTGGGCTGATCTCACTGGGGATGGCAGAGCCTTGAAAGGGTGAGGGCTATGCGCTCACCTCCATCTTGCCTGCATCCTCCATGTTGGGGCCACGTGTAGCCTTCTTCCCGGAAGCCCAGGCCTCTGCTGGCCGTGCCCGGGATTTTAAACTAACCAATGACAATCAAGGGAAGTGCGCGCCATAGATATGACCACATCCTGTGTAACAAGACCCGGCTCATGCCTGGCCAATCGGCAGGGCCCACAATCCCCTTGCATCACCCCCCTATTTAAGCCGGATTTTCCCATGGGAGGGACTCTCTCTTCCTGTCGCCGGGCCGGGCCGGCCGGGAACGGGGGTCGGTCTAGCTAGCCCAAAAATAAAAGGTCCTTCTGCTGTTGCATCGAACTGGCTCCCAGTGTGGAATTTTTTGGGGATCTTGGAATCTGGGCATAACAAGCCTCTGTGGGCAGCTTTGACATGCTGCGGGGGCGGTGGGGGGGGTGTGTGCAGGGACAGAAAGATGCCAGGTGAGTAGATAACTGGTCCAGTTTTGCCCACTCTTTCAAGCTTCCAAAGGCTTGATTCTGTTGTCACCCAGCACAGAGATTGGCCTTCAGAGTCTACTGCATGTTCTGATATGAAGGGTTATCATTTGCTAAGTTGCATTCTAATAGGTGTGCTATTGATTCGCAAAACCTTGGTGCTGCTTAACAGGACGAATGAGTCATTTGCTTTCCAAATTGCAGGGAGCTTTGATCAGGCAGCTGGGTAACCACAGAGCTTCTGGCTCAGTGACCTGGAGGAATGCAAACAAGCCGCCCCTGGCTTTGGAAACCATCCCCATCTGACTGGTGAGCGCCATCATCCTCTGACAACACTCAGGGGACTGGGGGATTAGCATGCTCCAGCCAGCACATGGTGCCCGTCTTATTAACTCAGTCATGAACTCCAGCAAGCTGTTTCCATGATAATGGGGGCCCCCATGAACAGTCATCCATCGCCCCAGCCCCTGAGAGCCCTGGGAGGGATGATGCACACACATCTCCTTTGCCCAATGGGCTCCAAAGCAATTTTGCCAATGGCTGTAATATCTGTGAAACCCTCTCTAAATAACAGCCAGGCCACAGGAGCAGATTGAAACCAGGGAGCTCAGTTCCACATGGCAGCTTCTCCACACGTCCTTTTTGCAGTTGGAAAGGAAGACAGACCCCTGAACAGAAGATGCATAGCCATCTTAACTTAGACTTGTAAATGGCTGTTTTATGGAAGGTCATTTCTACTTTTATTCTTGAAGGATAAAGTGAATTCAGCTTCTCTATTGGGAAGCTTCTTTCTTTTCATGCTGGTCAGTGACAAGTTAAAAGAAAATAATGCGAATAAGAATAAAAGTAGGTTTTAGTTTACAAAACATACATGCAACTTGGTCTCTATTCCGGCAAGGACCTCGCTCCCTAACCTCGATCCCTGTCTCTCCAGTCCTTCCAACCATGAAGATCAAGATTTGCAGGAGATTCTCTAGCTAACAGTGCCCTGGGAAAGAAACATCTGGTCTGGAAAATGAGAAACATATGAGAGATATATCATTGAGATTAAATGAGAGGGTTTATTCAACCTTCAAAGGGCATATTTGTGATTGATTCCTATAAGTAAAAGGGGATATCAGTAAAGTACCCACAGGGAGAGGAGAAATCAGAACACAGAGGGGAATACAACTAATGTTTATTTATTAAATACCTGCTTATGGAAATAAACACAGACCACTCGAGTGAGAGGCAAAAGCTATTTACTCAGAGCTCCGTAAAATGGGAGTCAGCCGCCATCACTTATGCCTGGTAAAGGCTCCGAGGCAGGCAGAGGAGAGGGAAAGCTCTATGGGACAGTGGGACAAAGGGCAGGCTTCAGCTGTGCTTGGCTGGAAGCTGTTGCTCTGGAAGCCCGAGATGGCTAATGAGAAGCAGGTGCAGCCTATTGTTAATGGTGGGGTGCCTGTCCCCACCTGTTAGCGGTGGAAGTGGAGTTCTTGGGGTGTCGTGGGGAAAATAATTTCCTGAGGCCTCCACAGGAGGTATCGTGAAAGGCTTTGCTGATGATGTAAAATTAAGAAGGTTCTCTTCCTATATCCTGTCTCTCCATGGAAAACACCCAATCTTGTCTTCAGCAGGGACAGTATTAAAGCCACTGCCCAAAATTTCTGCTCCATGTTGAATTCCAGTCCAGTCCAGAGTCTGGCTAGTTTAGCTTGTGTTCCCAGTTGCAGTCCATTGCATGTGGGGTCCTCATGGCCATGAACCATGCAGCTGCATAAGAGGCACATGGGTGAGTGTGGGTCCCAGAGCAAGAGAGTACAAGGAATCAGGAGGGAAACAAGAAAGAGAGAATTCTTTGCCTGGGGATTGTGGCTGGCACTTAACCAATTAACCATTTAGGATTTTGCACACTTATGTTGACTCCACCCCTTAGCCAATTATCTTTTCCCAAGTTAGACTGACAAGCCAGCAGCTTTCCTATGTCCTTCTGACTTCATTGCACACATGCCCATCACCCCCTTTGCTTACTTCCTATTATTAATATTAATAAACTAGCTAATTATAACAATAACACTATGTGATTGGTAAGAAAAGTGTGAGTGGCTTTTTTTGGTTGGTCTTGAGTGGGAAGCAGAGGCAAAAACTAGGAGAGCTGGTGGTCATTACCCGAGACCTGACCTGACTGAGCTGATGGCTCCAGGGGCCATGGTCTGGCTCCCGGGACTGGTTGCTGAAGAAGTGTGGGTCAGAGTTCTATGGTCTTCAATTTTGTCTACTTGTCATGGCATGGTGTGGCATGTTCACTGTCATGTACATTTTCTCGTGCAAGTGCCAGGTATCACAATTTCATTTGATCTTGACGACAATCCTAAAGAAAAGGACAATGTTTCACTGTCTCACAAAAGAAGTCACTGAAGCAAGTTCTCAGGGTTACAGAACTGACTAGGAAGTGGCAGAACTAGTCCTGGATGCTGGGAAGCCTGGCTGGGACCACACTCTTTCTGTAATTTCATGCAGCCTCATGGTCTGAGGCGGAGATGTACACCCTTGGATTCCAGTGTTGGGAGCATCTGCAGGGATCAGGGAGATTTAAGATATAGCCATTTCCTCAATTTCTATGATATTTGGCCAGCCTGGCTTGAATGTGGCATTTGCTTCCATCAGTTAATAACTAGAGACTTCGCCAAAGTTTACACTAAGGGGTCAGATTCAAAATTATGATCAATATTTAGCCAAGTAAGGGATGCCTCTTATTGAGGTCATTATCTCAAATAACATACACCATTAAAACATTTTTCTTTTTAAATTGAACTTGTATAAACTGAATCATGCTTTAAGTTGCGCTAGGAGAAAACAATATTGAAAAATGGTGTCCCTAGCTCCAGATTGAGGGAATTTAAAGTGAAGTCCATGATTGTTCTATTTGAATGTCTGGGGGCCTAAAGGATACACCTGAAAGATATGCAAAACATTGTGCTCATGAACAGATGTGCATTTTCCCTCAGGGAAAGTGTGGACACTCTCATAAGATTTTGACAAAGTTTGTTGACCTTCAAAAACAAAAGTCCTAGCATCTGTAATTTCAAAACAAACAAACAAACAAACAAACAAAAACACTCCACAATCTCTGGTCCTGTGTAACCAGGGTTGTGATCTGCTGCTCTAAAGAGAGAAGAATTTCATGTTAAATGTGGTTGACTTTGCCATGTCTCTGCCACCTTTGCTTTTATTCTGAATGCTTCAAGTATATCCACCGCCAAGATGCCCACAGGAGAACACTAGCCATAACACTGTACTAACACTGTCATCATAAAAAGTACCTTCTTTCTGCCTCCTGTTCGTATTTCTTCTGGTCCTAGACACCTGGGAAGGTCTGCAGCTTTGCAGTTTACTTTAAACCTCAGAACACATGGTGGTTAAGGGGCCCTGGAATTACAGCTGAGATAATTACTAGCTAGAGGGACTTCGACAAGTCACTTCCTCTTTTTTGAATCTTGGTTTTACTTAATATTCCTGTAGAGATTGGCTGCATAAAGGGTTTTTGACAATGGCTCAGCCACGCCTAGGTTTGGGGCACATGTCTTGATAGTTGCAAAAGGGGACTCTTAACCTTTCATCAATTAGAACTATATCATATTTATTGATCTTATGTATTTAAGTTTTAGGTAAGATTTCATTTGCAAATGGGTGATAGTGACATTTTGAAAACTATTAAACAAAGCGAGCTTTAAGGTGTCTTTTAACTCTAAGAAATATTAAATTTTATAGGAACCTTTTCTTTTTAGTGTTACCCATTGAAGGACCATATGAGAGACCTTTCCACAAAAGAATATGCATGACATGCCCATTCTCCTTCCTCTTCCTAATGGTTTGCACAGCTAACCTCTTTCCATAATAAAGAAGGGAAAGTTAAGGGTTAGAGTTTGACACCAGATCCTTCTGATATAACAACTGTCAAACAGTGATGATTTTCATGGATAGAACCACTCTCAAAACTAGCGAACAGCAAATTATGTCTTTTATTAATTTATTTCCTCCTTTCAAGTACTCCCAATCTCCAAAAACTCCTGCCCGCCCCATGTGAAGATTGTCAGTGGACAAGATAGCTTCCTGGGATGGGTTAGAGAATCACAGACCCCACTTCCCCAAAGCCCATCACTTTTCACATTGTTTTCAAGCTGCCTTGGCATCTACCCTATGGATACCTCGTGTCCTTAGGATTACTTTTATAATTTTGTCTTGATATTTTGACACTAGATTTGGGAGTTTCTGGGTACAGATATTATTATTTTTATTTTTTAATTAAATCTTCACTCGAGGATGTTTTTTTATTGATTTTTAAAGAGAGAGGACATGAGGGAATGAGAGAGAAACATCAATCTGTTGCCTCTTGTATGTGCCCCAATTGGGGATCAAATCCAGAACCTTCATATGTGCCTTGACCAGAACTTGGACCCTCAGCCTTTTGGGGTACAGGAAGACTCTCCAACCAGACCTGGCCAGGGCTCTGACTACAGATTTTGTTAATGCATCTCAGTTTTCTTTACAAGGTAATACTCTTCTATATGACCATTAAACAAAGGTATTCCCCGGGCCTCTGCCCTAGATGTCCCTGGGTCCTTCTTCCTTCTTCTCCCTTAAAAAAACACACACACAAACATCTTTATTGAGATACTAGAGGCCCAGTGCATGAATTTATGCACAGGTGATGTCCAGCCGGCCCATCCCATCAGGGTAGGGGAGGCTGGTCAGGGGACAGCCTAGGGGGGAGGGGCCATGGGCGGTTGGCCAGTGGCTCCGCCCCCTTGTGGAACTCCAGGTCTAACTCCTGGTCCAACTCCTGGTCTAGGGGACAATTTGCATATTAGCCTTTTATTATATAGGATAACTCAAATGACATATAATTCGTCAATTTAAAGTATATAATTCAAAGGCTTTTAGTATAGTCACAAATATATGCATCCATCACCACATCACATTAAATTTTAGAACATTTTCTTTACCTCAAAAAGAAATCCTGTATCCTTTAGCTCTAACCCCCATCCTCCAGTCTTGCACCTAACCCCAAACCTAAGCAACAGCTAATCTACTTAATACTCTGTATATTTCCCTCCTCTGAATATTATATTAATAGGATAATATAATACATGGTCTTCTACTACTTTCTCCTTTCACATAACATAATGTTTTCAAATTTATTTATGTTGTAGCATGTAACACTACTAGATTCCTTTTTTTTAAGGCCAAATAATATCTCATTGTATGTATGTACTACATTTCATGTATCAGTCAGTTGATGGGCATTTGGGTTATTTCCACCTTTTGGCTATTATGAACAAACTTGCTATAAAAATTTGAATACATGTTTTTGTGTGGACGCATGTTTTCATTTACCTTTGGTATATACCTAGGAGTATAACTTCTGGGTCATATGGTTTCTCTGCTTATTAATGGATTTACCGTTTAATCACCAAACTATTTCCAAATGGCTGCACCATTTTACATTTCCACCAGCAGTGTAAGAGGATTCCTATTTCTCCACATTCTCATGAACACATCTGACATCTGACCTGTCCATTCTAGCTATCCAAGTGATTGTGAATTGGTATCTCATTGTGATTTTGATTTGCACTTCCCTGGTGACTAATGGTAATAAGCATATTTTATGTGCTACTCAAATATTTGTATATCTTCCTTGGACAAATATCTTCCTCTTCACATGTTTGACATTGTTTTAATTGGGATATTTGTCATTCTATTAGTGAATTGTAAAAGTTCATTATATATTCTAGATACAAATTCATTATTAGCATACAATTGAAAATAATTTCTCCCATTCTGTAGGTTTGATTTTTCACACTCTTGATAATATCATTTGAAGCACAAAAATTTTAATATTGAGGTCAATGTATCTATTTTCTGTTGCCCTTGTTTTTGGTACCATATCTAAAATTTTTTTCACCAAATTCAAGAAAATGAACACTTATCTCTATGTTTTATTCTAAGGGATCTATAATTTTAGCGCTCACATTAAGTTCTTGGTCTTTTTTGAGTTGATTTGTGTAGAATATTATATGAAGTAAGGTCCCACTTCATTCTTTTGCATGTGTTTACCCAGTTGTCCTGGCACTGTTTTTTGAAAAGACAAGTGAATAGTTTTTCCCATTAGTATTCTTGGCACCCTTGTTGAAGATCAGATGGCCATAGGTTTATGAGTTTATTTCTGAACTCTCCTTTCTATTCCTCTGATCTATATGTCTGTCTTCTCTGCAATTCCATGCTGCCTTGATTATTGTTGCTTTGCAGAAAGTTTTGAAATCAGGAAGTGTCAATCCTCCCACTTTGTTCTTTTATAGATTGTTTTGGCTATCTTGGGTCCCATACAATTTCATAAGAATTTTAGAATCAGTTTTTAAATTTCTACAAAGAAGTCAGCTGGAATTCTGACAGATATTGGACTGAATCCGTAAATTTATTAGGGGAGTATTGCCATCTTAACAATATTAATTATTTAAATCCATGAACATGGATGTTTTCCATTTATTTAGATCTTTAATTTCTTTCAACAATTTTTTACAATGTTCAGATATAAGTTTTGCACAACCTCTTTTGTTGAATTTAATCCCAATATTTTATTCATTTTGATGCTGATGTAATGTAATTGCTTTCTTAATTTTACTTTCAGACTGTACATTACAAGTGTACAGAAATACAAGTGATAAATACTTTTGTGTATTAATTTTATATTCTGCAACCTCGCTAAATGCATTTTTAAAAAATTCCAGACAATTTCCAGCAGCTTCCTGAGGATTTTCTCTGAATTAGATCATGTGATTTTGGTTCCTCAAATTTCTCCTTTACTGCCTTATTTTTCATTTTGGTGAATGTTTTCTAATATAGCGTATTAACTTAATTAAAGGTTTCCACTGTAGTTTTGAGTTCTTCTTTAGTGGGTACTCTAGGAATGACCATATTCATCCTACCAGACCCAGCTTCAGATTGTACTAGCTCACTTCAAGTAATATAAAGAAGTGCTATTTCCATATACTCTATTCCTTTTTCCACCTCTTATGGTTTTATTTTTATACACATTACAACTTTAATATTACTAGTTAGCTTGGGCTGCTATAACAAAGCACCACCGAGTAGGTGGCTGAAACAACAGGAATTTATTAACTCATAGTTCTGGAGGCTAGAAGTCCAAGGCTAGGTATCAGTGGTTTTATTCTCCTGAGGCCTCTCTCTTTGTGGTAGCATTTTTACTGTGTCCTCACCTGGACTTCATTCTGTGCATACTCCTCTTGTGTCTCATGTTGTGTCCAAATTTCTTCTTTTCAGAAGGACATCAATCAGATTAATCTAGAACCCATTCTAATGGCCTCATTATAACTTAATTTCCTCTCTAAAGGTCTATC
>NW_005876334.1:3839-10483 GCF_000147115.1 Myotis lucifugus | reverse complement strand
AAAAATTTTAAACTACAGAAAATGAAAAAATTTATACTAAACATCTGTACAACCTAGATTCTACCATTAATATTGTTTATTGCTCCTTCATCTATCTGTCCATCCATGTATCTCTCTACTTATCCATCAATCCATCTTATTTTTGATGCATTTCAAAGTTGAAGATATCAATACCCTTCTCCCTAAGTGCTTCAGCATGTACATTGTCAATTAGAAGTGAATATTTCTTTATAGCTTTAAAAGGACATTTTCATACAATGAAATGCCCCAATCTAAGCATACCATTCAACGAGGTCTTTTTGTTCTTATTTTTTGTTGTTTTTGTTGTTTTTAAGGACTTTTTCTTAAGAGAAGTTTTAGTTTCACAGCAAAATGGAGAAGATACAGAGATTTCCTTGCATTCACACATGTATAGCCTCCCTCATTACCAACCTTCCCCACCATAGTTTTGTTACAACTGATGGGTTTGTTCAAATGTATATTGACATGTACCCACCATTATGGTATCACACAGTATTTTCACTGCCCTAAAAAATCATCTGTGTTCTGCATATTCATCCCTCCCCACTCCCCAACCCCTTACAACCACTGATCTTTTTACTGTCTCCATAGTTTTGTCTTCTCTTAAATTAGTTTTAAACAAATGCATCCAAAGGTATGACCCAAACTTTATCAATAGGTCATTTACATTATCCTAGAGTTCCCCTATGTTTCTTCCCAGTCTGTCTTTTGCTCACCTCACTGGAAGTAACAACTGGTATGATTTCTTGTCCTCCATAGATTAGTTTCACTTGTTCAAGAAATTCATAAATATGGAATTAGAGAGTATGTACTCTTTTGTTCTGGCTTCTTTCATTCAACATGTTTTTGAGATTCTTTCATGTTTTGTGTATCAATTGTTCTATTTTGCATTTATTTGTATGAATATACCAAATATGTTTATACATTCCCCTATTGATAGATATCTGGGGTTTTGGCTATTATAAATAAAGTGGCTATAAACATTCTTGTATTAAAAATAAATAGAAATCCAAGACTATATTTTAAGTTCCATTCCTCACATGAACAAATATTTATTGTGTATTAGAGGGAAGTAAGCGCATATTCTCTCTAACATTTGGTATCTGACTTTTTTCCAATACTTTTTACTATCAGAACAATATTATTCTAATTCTATAAATTCAGTCCTGGAAATTTAAAACCTCAACATCACATGGATTTATAGCTGTCCCTCTCTCTTTTTTTAAAAAAAGTATGTATGTATGTATGTATGTATGTATTTACAATATACAAAATAAATCAGTCCTATGTGGTCTCCACTTTCGGTCCTCAGGTATCTCACCTGCGAGTTTTCCATTGATTATTCAAGGAAGTTTTTCTGTATTTTAGTTGTAATACCAGTTTGTTCCTGGGAGCATGTCTGTGCAGCATCCACTTAATCTGCCAATATTTTTAATCTGTCTTATAGCTCTCTTTGACATCCCTTTCCCATAATGTCACATTAGAAATGCAGCTCTAACAGCTTGGGTCTGTGGCCTCTTTCTCACCCATCCCTCACCCCCATTCCCCATGCTTTTCTCTCAGTCTTAGGGTGGGGAGGAGGGACAGAGGAAGCAGAAGTCTCCTTACTTGATGGCTCCAGACCAAATTTTACAATTTCCTGTTCTCCTAGGACAAGGATAGAGAAAGAGGTTGGAGAGAAACGGAGGCAGGTGAAAGGATGGGAGCTGGAGAGGGCTTGGCACAGCAGATTCGGCTGAAACCATTCATTAAGCCCTGAGGGAATGTGCCTGACTTGTACAACAGCAGGCTCTCTGCTCTTAGGCTGTGGACTGCTTGGAATCTCTGTTTCCAGCTTTGGGCCTTCATCATGGTTTTTAAATAAGTCCCGCTGAGCACCTAATACCACCCTGTTGCCAAGATGCAGCAGAGGTTAAAGGAAAAGATGATTTATCTCCAGAACATTTGAGTTTAAGTTGCTAGTGAGCCATCCAGGCAGGATTTCCTAGCAAGCAATTGGTAATAGTGTTCTGGACCTCAGGAGCAAGATGGAGGCTAGAGATGAGAACTTAGAAATTAGCCCTAATGCTAAAGTCATTAAAGGTAGGTATTGCTATTATTATCCATTTTATCAATAATAAAAAAAAACCCTGAAGCTCAGTTTGGTATACATAACTTACCCAAGATCTCATAGCCAACCAGAGGCAGATCTCTCTGCCTCTGAAATCTTCTGACTACAAAATCAATGCTCCTTTAACCACATGACAACATTGTATAAGACATAGCATAAAAAAGAAGAAAATGGGCACCTAGGGCAATCATTATTTCCTTTGGAAATACTGGAAATAAGATTGCAAATGACAGTAATATAAGTTGAATTAATTATTCTTTATATGATCTGTTTCTAATAACTTTGTGGATAGAAGTGTTCTCATATTTGTTAAGATGTGACTGTACCCCAAAGAAAAACTAAAATAGGGAATAATGAGGGCATGGGGACAGGTGCAGGTGTGAGGTGGGCATACAGTGGGGCATGGTGTGATGGGAATCAGTTAATGAAACAAAGATGAAAGAGAAGCATAGAGACAAATAGTGGCAATGCTCTCCAAGCTTGCAAGCACTACCCGTGGGGAGAAGGAACACTGGCCCACAAACTCATCATTTTCAAATCCAGACCAAAAGATACACCACCATGGTGGAGATCAATGACAGAGCCTGCTCCTTGTTGTCCTGCCCCAGGCTCAGTGTGCAACCTGCTGAGGGGAACCTGGCTTCCTCACACTTTGCCTTAAAGAGAGAACACCCTGACCAGAAGACAGGAGTATCCATTTCTGAGGTTGTTTATTATCTCACTGCACTTTAATTTGACCAAGTTTATAGGCATCAGTTTCTGGTACAAGGTTTGATAAGTCAATTTGGCAGCTGATGTCAGATTTCTACTCCCATGTGATTCTGAGCAATGGTCACTCCACCACAGTAAGGACTTGGTAAGGCTCTGTGGCAAGCCAGTGCCTTCCATCCCACTGCCCACCTCCACTCTGAACTTCTGGGCCAAGCAAGGAAGCATTGCAGATGCCCAAAATGAGCTTACAAAGGAAGAATAAGGAGAGAGTCAAGAGTATCATAGCCACAGGAGGAAGAATGTAGCAGTTAAATGAGCAGAGAGTGTGTGTCCACTGCATCAAATACTACCGAGGCAGTAGGACCTGGGCAAAGAGAAGAGGTTTGAACTATTTTCTATATGTAACATTGTGATGACTAAAAGATACCTATATAATAAAAGCCTAAGTGACTGTTACAGTGGAACAACCAGAACGACCCGTCGCTATGATGCACACTGACCACCAGGAGCTGCCCCCTGGTGGTCAGTGTGCTCCCACAGGGGGAGCACCACTTAGACAGAAGCCGGGCTCATGGCTGGTGAGTGCAGCAGTGGTGTCAGGAGCCTCTTCTGCATCCGCAGCAGTGCTAAGGAGCAGGAGCCAAGCAGTAAGGAGCGAGGGGTCCCGGACTGCGAGAGGGATGTCCGACTGCAGGCTTAGGCCTGCCCTAAGCAGGCAGGTGGACATCCCCCGAAGGCTCCCGGACTGCAAGAGGGTGCAGGCCGGGCTGAGGGACCCCCACCCCAGTGCACGAATTTCATGCACCGAGCCTCTAGTACTACACATAAAAAGCTAATGGACAGTCCTGGCCAGGTAATTCAGTTAGCTAGTGTGTCATCCCTATACACCAAGGCTGCAGGTTCCATGTCTGGTCAGCAAACATACAAGAAGCAACCAATGCAATGAATGAATAAATAGGTGGAAGAAATTAATGTTTCTCTCTCATAAATGAATAAATAAATAAATAAATAAATAAGCAAGCCAATGAATAGCAATGGATGAATGAGGATATTAAATGTGGCTTATTTAAGTATAGTAGATACTTTAGAAAAATATTATTTATACCCTTTGAAATAAAGAGTAAAAAATTAAGTGCTTTATGGTTATATAAGTATAGGTTATTAATCCATTGAATTATATACTATCTGGGCTTGCACATGCAAAACATCAGCATCAAACCAGCTCTACAAAATGAAGAGAAACTAGATGCTCCCCTGAATGTGTGCCTGTGTAGAGACATTTCATGTTAAGATACGATTTTCCTGATAAAACTGCGCACATTGATCACAAATATGAATGACTAAGGGGAAAGTACTTTTTATTTCCTAATAACTGGCTTTAGAGTCACAAAGCACAGCTTTCCCCTAAATAACCATTTTTTTAAAAAAAATCCTGCCCTTCTCCTTTGCAATTTCCAATTTTTCATAGTAATAGCATCTCAGATGCAAACATAAGCAGGAAGACCCTTGATAAATGATGATGTGTCTGATGGGACAGATGTCATCTAAGCCTTCCATTTCCAGTGCCCGAGTTCATGTGTAAATTATCTGTAAAATACGGATGGGAGAGTGAAACGTTCAGCCCTGGTTTCCTTTCCCTGGTGCTTGTGATTCTCCCAGATAATCCTTAGAGCAGAGACAGGAATATGAAAGAGGATTACCTAACAGTGCCAATTAAATAAGAACATTGTATAAGGCCGTACTTCATATGTGGCTTAGACGACCAGATTTCACATGTGGCTCAGACCGTCAGATTGCCCAGGTGAATCCTTTGCTGCCAATTAGGAACAAATAAACCAGAAAGGGCTGTGCTCCTTCCCCGAGCTGAGGCTGCAGGTGCACAGGCTGCTCGCTAATGGCAACCAGGAGTAGAAAGCAAGTCCTTTGGGCCTATTGTTTCCTTTGCACCCACACAGAATGCCCACACAGAATTGTTTTTAGGAGTCTCCTTTATGACCCCAGGGTAGACTACGGGAAAAATGCATATTTAAGTGCCCTGGCCCGATAGCTAAGTTGGTTGGAGCATCATCCATATGCCAAAAGGTTTTGGGTTTGATTCCCAGTCAGAACAGAAACTTAGGTTTCGGTTCAATCCCCAGTCAGGGCATGTGTGGAGGCAACCAATCAATGCCTCTCTCTCTCTCCCTTTCCTTCTCACTCTAAAAATCAACAAACATATCCTCAGATTAGAGTTTTCAAAATGCATTTAAATGATAAAGGTAGTGCCAAAAATTTAAGCTTATTAAACAATCATGGAGAACTCAATTCTGGACCCAATACTTACACAATTCATTTAAAGGGAATGAATGTGATATCATGTTCCCTGGTGTCTGAGACCTACCTACACAATAGACAGGTCAAATGGTTGGCAACCTCAGTCGCACCCTTTGATTTTATTTGAATGCTGTACTCTCAATATTGATTCTGAGATTTATCTTGACTTTCTTTTATTGGCACAGCCTTCCCAAGGAGCTGGTTGTCTAGGTGATGAATACTGCACAGCATAATAAAACAAAGTACTTTTGGTGACTTTGCTTTGTAAGTTTAACCTTTTCCCTGGTGGGAATAAGGGCAGGAGCACCTTCTTTGTCAACAGTCAAAACAATGTTTGGTATTAATTCACCCATGTGCTTGTTCATCCTTGATGAGCTGCAGTTAGTCCACACAATGAAAATACTTTTAGTAAACTAGATTTAAGAACAGAATGCAACATCCTCTCTTACAAATTGGTATATAATGTGTGTAAGCCATTTCCTTACAATTATTTTCCTAACTTATCAAATTCACATTCTAAGATTTCCTGGAAGTAGAGAGGCAGTTAAATGATTATGCCTTTTTCGGTTTCAGCACAAGTTTCAGTCTTGCCCCAACCTGAGACCTGACATACCAGTTCCCCAATTATCAGCAATTCCATCCAGTTAGCATAACGGGTTCTCTCAGTTATAGCTCAGTGATTCCGTGACAAGCAGCAGCTTGAGGCGGGAATGCCCAGCAATGCCATGGCTAATCCTTTTACATTTTTAGGGAAAATAATGAAGCTGAAGAGAAACGAAAGCTATCTACAAAAGAATGAAAGTGATACCAGGATGAAAGTGGCTCATGAGGCTAGCTCAGTGGATTTTCAAATTTTGAAAATGGGATTTGAAGGCCTAGGAACAAACAAAAAGGAATTGTTTCTAGTGCTTGTGCTATGATTCATTTATAAGAATGTACACACATACCACACACATGCATGCATGCATGCATACACACACACACACATTCACACATTCATACTTGTATACACACACCAGAGAACTTAGTAAATTGGTGTGCAGTGCCCAAGAAAGGAAAAGGTAGGAGCAGCAGGAGCAGGTTCATTGGCAGAGTCACACAACAAAAGACAGCGCGTATGTGTGCTTGGCTCAAGTCTGTGCAATTAGCATTGCTATGTAGAGCAAATTCCTTGTACCAGCACTTTAAAAGTAAATAACAACTGCATTGAAACTGTTTAATCAGAATGCAAAATTGAACCATGGCAGGTTCCAAAGCTGATTAACTAGCTCACTTTTTTTTCCCCCTCCTGCTAATTGCTAAGTACATTTACTGGTTCCTGGCATTGATTTGCTGGATTCTAATTCAGGGTATGAGTTTAAAATATTAATCTGCAAACTTCTCATTTTCTTTATTGGTCAATACAAATTGTTCTCTACAAATTCTTCATCTTAATGCTTCCACTTTGATTTTTTTTTCTGATTCTTCCATCTATTTCATATATTTGTCC
>NW_005876334.1:0-3523 GCF_000147115.1 Myotis lucifugus | reverse complement strand
CCCTTTTTTTGGGGGAGAATAATTTTTTGGCTAAAAGAAAGGTGGTGGCCCCCCCCCCCCCCCCCGGCAAGCATATAATGCCTGATGCTGCAATCTATTCTTTACAAATAGGAAATAAACTAAAGTCCACACTGAAGGATGACTCACAGTGATTCTTCCAGCAGATAATGCATTAAAACCTTTGCATCCCACAGACCCTTTTGAGAACAGTTAGTGTTCCTCAAAGGAACTATCATTTTCATCGCAATTCTGAATCCGAAAGGAGTAAAATTCACCTTTGTCAAAGAAAAGGAAAAATTATTAAGGAAGTTATTCTTCCTTATTCCTAAAACAAATATTTTGCACATGGAGAATGTAAATCAGCTAAAATAAAATTTTCTTAGAAAAATTAATCAGCCCTTTGAAATATATGTTTGAATATGGTAATACAGATATTTTTAAATTCTACCATTTTATTTATAACATTTTATTTATAACTTTGGCCTGTGGAGACCAGGCCAAAGCCAGCAGTTCGACATCCCCTGAGGGCTTCAGGATTGCAAGAGGGCACAGGCCAGGCTGGGGGACCCCACTGGTGCATGAATCCATGCACCAGGCATCTGTATGCATATAAGATCTTTGGTTAATCTCTTTCCACCATCTCCCCTCTGAGATTCATCAGTCTGTTTCATGTTTCCATGCCTGTGCATTGAGCATCTGCCCCCTGGTGGTCAGTGTGCATCATAACTACCAGATGGTCTGCCAGTTGGTAGTCAGCCAGTCAGCTGGTCACTTAGGCTTTTATATATATAGATAAGTTACCTAATTATTTATACCACTTACAATTCAGAAGAATAAACTCAAGGTGTTTTGAGAAATACAGAGCTCAGGGAACAATATTTTTTTAAGACTCACCTGTATGCAAGGTGCTGTGCATATATCATTTTACCCTGTAGGGTCCATAGTATTATCTGACAGGTAAAAAACTGAGACTTAGAGAGAGCAAGTTGTTCAGATCACACAGATAGTAAGTTGTAAATTCATCATTCGAATCCAGAAATATGGGCTCTGGACAGCCATCACAACCTTTCCACACACTATATCATTACCTAACTGTATCTTTCTTCCTATTCTCTTTTTATCCAAAAGCAAATTTTTTAAAGCACAACCTAGCAAACTATTCAGGAATACACCACTTAATTTAGTAAATGTATTGTTATGTATAAATCAAATTAATGTTTATGTGAACTCAAAGTGTTTTCTCCGCTATAAATCATTTGGCAAACCATTTTAATAATATTTTAAAATTATTAAATCCTCTTTAACTTAAGCTAAATGTCCTAATTTGGACTTCAGTGTAACAAATTCTTCAGGGCACATACATATAAATTACACCAGTGACCAGCCATAAGTAGGTTTTATTATTCAAGGTGTTTTTTCAACAGCGGTGATGGATTTGCATTGAGTCATTCTTTCTCCTTTCTGTTGCTGGTTCCCTTGGGACCATGTGCATGCATTGCATTTGGTAGAAAGTCTGTTTAAGATTGAGAGCTCAAACACAGTGCAAAGAGAACTGGCCCACGAGGGAATGAAACCCATGACCTTGGCCTCATTAGTATCATGGTCAAATCAACTGAATTAACCAGCTGTATTTTCTTAAGTCCAAGCACATATCTATTTGGTAAATATGGGAGTTTTAACTTCTTAAAAGTCCTTTGAGGACCATTAAGTGTACTTTAAAATTCTTTCATTCAACAGATACTAATTGAATACTTAAATTGAGCAAGTCTTGTCCTTTGCACTTTCAGAGCTATCGAGAAGTTCAAGATGTGGCTCCTGGTCGCCAGGAATCACAGATTGGTTGATTGAGGGAAGAAGACACACACAAGTAGAGTCGTATGTAATAGTTAAGAGGCTGGTTCTGGAGACAGAGAAACTTGACCTTGAAACTTGGCTCTGCCACTAACAGGCTGTAGGACATCTGCCACATAACAGGTTCTCTAAGTCTCCACTTCCCTACATGTAAAACAGAAAGAATACTATGACAGGCAGTCCTGAAAACTAGATGAGAGCCCATCCTTAAAGCCTTCAGCATGGCTCCTAGCATACACTGAGCTCACAGTAGGTTGTAGCTACTAAGTTGAGACTGGAAGGTTGGAGTCTAAATTTTGTAATTTTCTCAGATTGCTCATTTTTCCAGAATTAAAGCTCTTTCCAACTCAAACTACACATATTTTTATTCTCCGTTTCTACTAATGGTGTAAACACTCATCAAGCTATCTCCATAAACTCTAGCATCTTCTTTACTTCTTCCACTACTCGATTCCAACACTTCAACACGACTTCTTGTCACTTCTTTTGCAGAATCCCTTTTGTTGCCCTCTGAGCCATCTCCTCAGCTACTCCCCAGGTAAAGGTCTTGCTTCCTGAGCTGGCCTAATCCCCTGCCTATCTCAGTAGTCCCCTGCTTTGTTATATTTCTTTCCAGTGTACCATTTATACAATAGATCCATGCACCTTCTCCCACCAATCTTACTAAGTACAGCGCTGGTCAAGTCCTGACTTCACTTTCATTGGCTTTCCATTGCCTGCAGAGTACTCATTAAATGGTCAGCAGCCATATCAAAATTCCCCTTTTTATGCCTCCATTTCCAGTAGAACCCTTAATATTTGCCATTAGACATATCACACAGAGATCAAATTTCATAATTTTCCTGCCTGTCCTGTACCTTTCCTGTGTCTCGGTGTCTTCCCTAGTTCCATTCTCTACCTCCTGAAACTCTACTTAATCTGCAAACACCAACTTAGATGCATCCTCCTTCAAATCAAGTCTTTTATGACGCTCTCAGCATAAAACAAGCTCTCCCTCCCTTGTATTCCAATTACACTTCATTTATAATTCCATACAGTGTCATGCAGTACTGAAGTACACCTTGTTTTAGAGTCATTGTAAATGCCTTCCCTCCATTTCTAAAGTAAACGCCCTGAAAATAGTCTTAGCATCTTATATCTCTCTCCATCTTAAAAAATTCCAGAGCAACGATTTTTTTAACCTACATGGTCCAATCTCCTTACTCTTTTATCCACTTTTAACACTTCCACTGTATCTGATAAGGTTCTACACAGGATTTCCTAGCTACTAAATCCTAGTGACACATTTCAGTTTTTATTTAGCTTGGCTTCTCTGCAGCAGTTAGCATTAGTACTCATCATTCCTTTCTTTAAGTCTCTCTCCTGTTGATTTCCATAATACTACTCCCTCCTAATATTACCTCCTTCCTAATATAACCTACCTTCTACTCAGTTTCCTTCATAGGGATCTCTCCCTTACCTATTCCTAAAATTCTTGTGTTTCATTTATCAGTCATGGCCCCTTTTCAGTTTACATGAACTCTTACTGACTCACAAAATTTGGTCTGAGGTCCCCCCCGCTGCCCAACCTCCTTCCTGATTAAAAAGCATCAACACAAAATCAATCACTCAAGCCCAAAACCTGTAAGTCTTCATGCCAGCTACCAATGTCTTGCCTCTGAGCTCCAAATCC
>NW_005876333.1:0-10168 GCF_000147115.1 Myotis lucifugus | reverse complement strand
TCCAACCTCATGGCCTTACCCCATAGAAGAGCCTTTTTCCCTCGGATGTCTCTATTTTGGGGGAGGAAATGAATCCTTCCCACAGCCCCCAGGAGACTTCCCCTGTGGCTCATTGGCCAGAACAAGGTCACGTGCTCCCAGAGACCAATCATTGAAAGGAAAAAGGAAGGAGCATGACTGGTTTACACCAATCACAACCCATTCCCAGGCACTAGGGGCTGGGGTTTGCACCTGGACACACCTGTTGGGAAGAAGAAAGCGTCTCCCAGTGCTTGGGGGCGGGCGTCCCCGTCAGACTGGGCGCTCGCTCCCTGAGGACAGGAGCTCCGTCTTCCCATCGGAAGGACCCGGAGCCTAGGTGCTTGCCAGGACTAGACGCGTCTGGAGGACAGGGGCCATCGAACATTCCCAAACCCTCAGCCAGGTTTATTTTCTTGTGATTCCAGAGGATCAGGATTACTGTCGCAGCAGCTGTGTGAATGTGATAAAGCAGCTGCCTCCTGTTTTGCGAGAAACCTGAACACCTACCAGAAACGGTACCAATTCCACTACAACAAGGGATGCGACGGGATAGACCACAAGTGCCTCCCGCCCCTGGAAGTCTAGCCCCCCAGGCTGAGCTTCCCTCTCTGTCCCCCACCCCTCCCCGCCCTGGCTCATTCCCGGCAAAGAAGGAAACACCCCTCTCCCGTCCCAGAGACAAGCCAGGAGCCCCTCGACCCCCAGAGAGAAGCCTTCCTTCCAGAATGAGAAGCCCATGGGCATGTGGCCTGGCGCCTTTCCCCTCTTCCTTGGGTGGCAGATGTCCCCATCCCCACTGCTCTTCAAGTCCTGCTTCCTGCTTAGCCCTGGTGGCTACATTCCCAGGGTCTCCTCTAAATAAAGCAATTAGTTCATTGGCAAACTGTGTACGTGTGTGTGTGTGTAAGTGAGTGTATATGAGACTGTGTATGGGTGTGTGTGTGTGTATGAGTGTGTGTGCATATGTGGGTGAGTGTGTGTGTATGTATGAGTGGGTGAGCGTGTATGAGTGTGTGTGTGTGAGGATGTGTATGGGGGTGTGTGTGAGTGTGTGTGAGCTGTGTGTATGAGTAAGAGTGTATGTGAACGTGTGTATGTGAGTGGGAATGTGTGTGGGAATGTGTGTATGGGTGTGTGTGTGCGTATGTGTGCATGTGAGTGTGTGTATGTATCTGTGAGTGTGTGTGTGTGTGTGTCTGCCTGCCTTGATGTGAGAACAAACTGGTACAAGGCAATGTAGTGTAAGGGGTTATAAATACAGACTCCAGTCAGACTGGCTGAGTCACATCCGCCAGCACCACCTCGCTGAGCCTCTCTCCCCTCCTGTCATTGGCTATAGCTTTGGGCTTATTGGAGAAGTGAGAGAGAGGTACCAGCACCAGTGAGACCAGGCTGTGGCTGCTCCTTCCCTTGGGCGAGAGCAGCTCCTGCTGGCCTGTTGGGTGAAAACAGAGCCTCGGTCTTGATGTTTGGGGAGGTACAATTCGCACCTCCACGTGCAATATTCTCCTGTGTGTCCGGCCCGGGGGAGGTGGGTGCAGGTGTTGCTGGCCAGCAGCTGGATCCCAGGGCGCTATCCCCTCACCGGGGCTGCCTTCCCGGGCTGACAGTCCCGCAGGCCTGTGTTCGGGAGGGCATTGCACCTCATTGCATGCTGTATCCCAGCCACCTCGAAATTCAGCATATCCTAGGGCAGTGAGGGCGAACCTTTTGAGCTCAGCGTGTCAGCATTTTAAAAAACCCTAACTTAACTCTGGTGCCGTGTCACATATAGAAATTTTTTGATATTTGCAACCATAGTAAAACAAAGACATATTTTTGATATTTATTTTATATATTTAAATGCCATTTAACAAAGAAAAATCAACCCAAAAAATGAGTTTGCGTGTCACCTTTGACACGCGTGTCATAGGTTCGCCATCTCTGTCCTACAATTTCACCCTGTCTCCTTGGTTTCTCTTACTGAGTGCCCACTGTGCTGGGCACTGGAGGGGCCAGGCCAAGCCTGGGGGATCCTCGGCCGCCCCAGCCACAGTAGCAACCATAGAAGCCATAACTGGATGCCGGAAGCCGGTCCATCCTTTCTGCTTAACACAGTCGCTACAGGAAAGAAACATCTGCACAGGATATGTTTCAAGGGATCTGGCGTATATATCATACTGTTCTTAATATGTTTGCTCCCTTAGCACTATGTGTTTTAACCAAGGTCACCTCTTTGAGAAAGGTTGTTTCCCCAGGTAGGGATTTTTCCCTGAAGTTAGGGAGGGGATAAAACCCCTTAACTAAATGCCTGGCGGGTAGTTAATCACTTTAACTACAAACAATCACCCTTAAGCTACATAATCTTTACTCCCTGGAATGGAGATAAGAAACACCCTAACCTTTGGAATAGAAATTGACAGGATTAAAATCAACTGGTATAAATACAGATGTAACAAGACAATAAAAGACAACCAGAACTTGGCTGGACATCCTGGCTAGAGATCCTGGCTAGGCTGCTGATCAACTGAAGGCTGTCTCCGTGTCATTCCCTCTTCGCCGACTCCGTCCACACCTTTGGGAACCCCTGGACCTGCTGGGGTTGAACCCCAACATCTGGCACCCGAACAGGGTTCTCCTAGGTAAGTCCCCCCATACTTGGGAGGGATGGGACTGCACCGTAGGGTGCTGCAGACCCTCCTATAGAGGATAAGTAGGGTAAGCGGCTAGATAGTACAGAACTTAGATTGGGAAGATGGGTCACACTGAATCTAAAGAAAAAAGACTCTATGTTAATCTTTTAACGCATATGCTTGCTAGCAGAGGAGTTAAGGTTACTCCCAGTCAGACAGAAAGTTTTATACAAGACGTATGTCCATGGCTTCCTGAGGATGGAACTGTTAATTTAGAAACTTGGACTAAAGTAGGACAGCAATTAAAGAATTATTACAGCTACCATGGATCTGAGATGGTCCCAGCAGATACCTTTTCCCTCTGGAATTCAATTTGTGACACCTTGGCACCAGTGGCAGAAACGGTTGAACTTTCTCAAACTTTAAATAGTCCTTCGGCTCCACCTAAAGAGGACACATCATTATTGTCTCCAGCTCAATCTAAGAGCAATTTAGCTATGCCTACTGATCAGAAGGAGAATAAATATCATAAACATGACCATTGGTCCTTTCCAGTCAGTAGAGAGGAGAGAGGCCCTCCCATTCAAAACAGGCTCCCTAAATTAGAAAGGAAGCCTAAACCAGGTCCTGCGGCTCCTATGAGCTCCATGTCTAAATTTCAAAGGGCGATAATAGAAGCTGAAGCTAATGGAGATCTTGAATTCTCACTCTGCTTCCCAGTTGCATATGAGAATGAGTTTGGTGAGGATGAAAACCCCACCTGGGAGTCTATACCTTACAAAATACTTAAAGAATTAAAATTGGCCTGCTCTGAATATGGACCTCTAGCTCCTTACACACAAACCTTGGTAGAAACCCTAGCCAGTAAATGGATGACTCCTTATGATTGGACACAGGTTTGTAAAGCCTGTCTCTCCAGAGGTGATTACTTATTATGGAAAACTGAATATGATGATCTTGCTAAGAGAGCTGTAGCCACTAGCAAAAATTCCAGAGAAGGAATAACCCTAGACATGATATTAGGAGAAGGTGATTTTAACACGGCTCAGGAGCAAATGTATATGCCCAAAGAGGCACTTATTAAAGTAACCAGTTGTGCAGTAAATGCCTGGAAATCCCTACCTTATACAGTAGGAAAAACAACCACCCTTACAGAGGTTAAACAGAAGGTCGAGGAACCATATCAGGATTTCCTTTCTTGCCTCATACAGGCAGTCAAGAAAGTAATCAATAATGAAGAGGCAGCCGATATCCTAATTAAACAACTGGCTTTTAAAAATGCTAATAATACCTGTCAGGCTTTATTAAGGCCGATTCGCAGAACGGGAACTATAAATGATTTTATAAAACAGTGTGCTAATGTAAGTCCAGCATTTATACAGGGTGTAGCTATAGCTGCAGCTCTCAAAGGGGAGACATACCCTCAATATGTACAGGGCATAGGACAAGCCAGCAATAATACAGGTAATAAAAGAAATATGATCTGCTACTCTTGTGGCTTATCTGGGCACTTTAGCGAGAATGCCCAAATAAAAATAATAATACTCAAGCCAGATGGCAAGTTCCTCGACAGCCTGGAAATACTTCAGGGAATAATATTAATCCTCCAAAAACTGTTTGTCCCCGATGTCAGAAAGGATTCCACTGGGCAAAGGAATGTAGATCAAAATGCCATAAAAATGGTCGACCTTTAAAAATTCTACAAACCGCTCCCAAGGAGGTTATATCCCATCACCTCAATTGGGAAACTTGAGAGGGGGCCAGCCCCAGGCCCCTGCAATAATAGGAGCATCAACCCTCAACCCCTCTGCAAATTTCAATCAGTCAGTGACCTCTTCAGGGCAACCCCAGGCAGTGCAGGATTGGACCTCCATTCAACCACCCAGGCAATACTAACCCCAGTCTCGCCAGTAGCAGCCATTCCTACGGGGGTGTCTGGGCCACTGCCTGGGGGAACTGTAGGTTTAATACTAGGATGGAGCTCCACCTCGATACAGGGGATCTTAGTCATACCAGGAGTTGTTGATGCAGACTACACAGGAGAAATACAGATTTTACTTTCCTCACCCACCACTACTATACAGATTCAGCCCAACCAGAGAATTGCCCAATTACTCCTGTTACCAATACATAAAATAGGGACAGCTGTTACCCAGGAAGCCAGAGGGGCCGGAGGCTTTGGATCTAGTGATGCAGCATTTTGGATACAAGAAATCCATGCTGCTAGACGTACAAAAATTTTACCAATTCAGGGAAAACCAATTGAAAGTCTATTGGATGCAGGAGCAGATGTTTCCTGCATAGCAGGGAAGGATTGGCCCTCTTCATGGCCCACGCACACCACCTCCACTTCCCTAGTAGGACTAGGCAAGGCATCTAATGTAAAAAAGAGTTCTCAGATTTTAACTTGGGATGATGAAGATCAACATTCAGGAACATTCTGTCCCTATGTAATTACGACTATACCCTTTACATTATGGGGAAGAGATATCTTGTCTCAAATGGGAGTTCTATTATATAGCCCCAGTGATAGAGTAACATCACAGATGCTAGACACGGGATTTAATTCAGAAAAGGGATTAGGAAAAGAAAGTAATACCTCACACTCCTCGACAGGATTTATAATTGGAGCCATTGCCCTTAGGACTGCTGATCCTATAGTCTGGAAATCATCACAACCAGTACGAGTTGAGCAATGGCCCTTAACATCTGAGAAAATATCAGCATCCCGACAATTAATTGATCAGCAATTAGCAGAGGGACATATAGAGCCATCAAATAGTCCCTGGAACACACCCATATTTGTAATAAGAAAGAAATCAGGCAAGTGGAGACTTTTGCAAGATCTTAGAGCCATAAATGCCACCATGGAAGATATGGGCTCCTTACAACCTGGATTGCCCTCCCCAGTGGCAATTCCACAGGAGTATTGTGTTGTTGTTATTGACTTACAGGATTGTTTTTTCACTATACCTCTTCACCCGGCTGATTGTCAAAGATTTGCATTCAGCATACCATCAGAAACCTTTAAACAGCCTTAGCAGATATATCAATGGAAGGTTCTCCCAGAAGGGATGAAAAATAGTCCTACATTATGTCAAAAGTTTGTAGATAAGGCATTGCAAGTTATTAGAAAGAAATTTTCAGATCTATATCTTATTCATTATATGGATGATATTTTACTAGCTCATAAAGATTGGGCTACTTTACAGGAAATTCTTACTTAGACCATCCTTGCTTTAGAAGAACATGGTCTAAAAATAGCCCCAGAAAAGATTCAGACTGAACCTTCTTTTTCCTACTTAGGCAGAATATTACATACCTCTACTATCACCCATCAACCTTTACAATTAAGAAAAGATCATTTAAACACATTAAATGATTATCAGAAACTATTAGGTGATATCAACTGGGTCAGGTCATATCTAAAAATAACCACTCTTGACTTAAAACCTCTATTTGACATTTTAAAGGGAGATTCTAACCTTAAGTGTCCCCGACAATTAACTGTACAAGGAGAAAAGGCTATAGCAAAAATAGAACAGGCCATCAATAAACAGCAACTACAGTATCTAGATTATTCCAAATCTTGGGCCTTAATTATTCTAGCCACTAAATATACTCCTACAGGATGCTTATGGCAGGAAGGACCATTAGAATGGATACATTTACCTGTCACTCCTAGGAAGATTGTACCATCCTATCCCTCCCTAGTGGCCACTCTCATTATCAAAGGTAGACGACGCAGTATCGAACTCTTTGGAAGAGAAGTTACTGAGATAATAATACCTTATAAAAGAGAACAATTAGACACACTATTACAATTTGAAGAAGAGTGGCAAATAGCTATAGGTAACTTCCCAGGACAAATTTTACATCATTTGCCAAGATCACCTATATTGCAATTTCTCTCCCTACATCTGTTTATATTTCCTATTAAATGTTCAAAAGAACCATTATCACCTCCTGCCTCCTTAGTATTCACAGATGGCTCCTCTAATGGTAGGGCAGTAACAATCATTGACTCAATAACCCATGTTCAACAAACCCTAGAGACGTCAGCCCAGAGAACAGAGCTTTCGGCAGTCATTTATGCTTTTGAACAATTGCAACAGGTTCCCTTTAACTTGTACACTGACTCTCACTATCAAAGGTAGACGACGTTAAATTATTTCCTCATATTGAGACCGCCTCTCTCCCACAAGGAAGAACAGCCATTTTCTCTTTGTTAACTCAGCTACAAACTTACATTCATAAACGAGAAAAGGCTTTCTATATCGGACATATTAGAGCTCATTCCTGCCTACCAGGACCCTTAAGCGAAGGAAATTATCAGGCGGATTTACTAACTTGCCCAGTAGTTTGTACAGCTCTAGAAGAAGCCTGGCAGTCTCATGCCATTCACCATCAAAATGCTTCTGCTCTCGGTCTATATTATCGCATATCTAGAGAAGCTGCTCGAAGTATTGTGCGTGACTGCGGCCATTGTCCTACTCATTTTCCTAGCCCTGCTACTGGAGTTAATCCAAGAGGACTTAGACCCTGTGACTTATGGCAGATGGATATTACTCATGTCCCATCTGTTGGCAAACTTTGCTATGTTCATGTTTGTACTGATACCTTTTCTCATGTTATCCTTGCTTCTGCATGTACAGGAGAAGCCTTTGAAGATGTAAGTCAACATTTATTCTAATGTTTTTCCTACCTAGAAATACCAAGGGCACTTAAAACAGACAATGGGCCTGCCTATACCTCTAGAGCTTTTAAAAACTTATGCTCTACATTTGGCATCGCACATACTACAGGAATACCTTACAATCCTCAAGGCCAACCAATAGTAGAAAGGGCTCACCAAACTTTAAAAACACAAATTAAAAGATTACAAGAAAATGAGTTTAAATATTCCTCTCCTCATCATGTTCTACAACATACTCTATTCGTAATTAATATACTAAATGTAGATTCTAAGGGAAATTCCCTGATGTACAGGCATTGGAACCCTGATCCAGCTAAACCTGAAGCCCTCATCAAATGGAGAGACTTGCTTACAGGAGCCTGGAAGGGACCTGATGTACTTTTAACCTGGGGGAGAGGATATGCTTGTATATTTCCACAGGATGCAGACTCACCTGTGTGGATTCCAGACCGTCTAGTCCGACCTTATGTCTCACCGCCCTCCATCTCCGCCTCAACCTAGCACACCTGACCAGTGCCCATCTGCAGCAGATGTACAGCCCTGAGCTGGAACAATCTGTCCATTGGGAGGATCACATGTGCCTCCATATGTCCCAGCTTTGCCCCACATCTCCTTTCCTTTTTCCTTTTTTTAAAAAAATCTAACTACTTGTTTGCTGGTTCTTTGGCCTTTCTCCTTCTCTCCTGAACACAGCCTTTTCTAGAATCTCCCTACCCTACTGTTCCAGGAAGGGCACCTCCCTTTTATGCCGTGGCTAGGGGTGTTTGGTATATGTCTCATATGTGAAGTTGTCTTGTGCCAAGAGCCTGACATCCTGGGCTGAGAAAGCCCTGTCCTGGGACTCTCCTTTGTCCTGTATTGGCCCCTCTTACCCTTGTGTCAAGAGGGACCCTCTTCTTACAATCCAATTGCCCATAGCTGTTGCCTGAGCTCTCTGTTCATGCTGAGGTTGAAGCCTCATGGTGGCTGGTACCATGGATCTGTCTCTCGCCCAATGGCGTGAGCTGGGCCCTCCCTGGAGAAGAATCCTGGGTTCCCCTTGGTATGTGATCAATGCCGGGGCCCCGCCAGCAGGCGAGGGGATCCCAAGGCAGGTGCTGGGCGTGGAGGCCACGGGGGCATAGGCTACCAAGGAGACAGAACTGAACCTCACATCACCCTGCTTGGCCCCGGAGGATGGCTGGTTAGTCAAAGACGGGTAAGATTCCTCAGGGAGAACTTCTCTGGAGATCCTAGCCAGAACTTGGCTGGAGATCCTGGGTAGGCTGCTGATCAACTGAAGGCTGTCTCTGTGTCATTCCTTCTTCACCGACTCCATCCACACCTTTGGGGACCCCTGGACCCGCTGGGGTCAGACCCCAACAGATTGGCTAATTAGATTCCTTACCTCTGCCTATCAAGAAACCCAGAAATCCATGTGAACTTATTAAAACATTTCTTGAGGAGAAAAAATAATAATACTATAGGAATTGAAAGATCTTAAATATATTTTTCTCTAAGGAAAAGCCAGCCAACGATTTTCCTTTACAGTCTATATGCTTACTAATCTCCATTTACTGTTGGCCCTTTCCTATCATGCCCTTTTCTAACGTGTTCTGTGCCCAGGAGGCTGACTCCTATGGACTGAATCTCCAGGTCAGCCCTGCTGGTTAATTTCAAAATGAGTTCAGCCAATGGGAGGCATTAGCAGGAGACTCAAGTATGGGAAGAGAGAAAGGTTGGAGTATTTCATCCCTTTTTCCTCCCCACTTTGTTGCCAAATCTCACCACCATCAGCACTTCTGCCATGAATCCTTCCCTCTATGGCTCCATGTCTCATCAAGATCTTGTACAATTAGTTCCTTTGCTTTTCCCTTTCCATGGCAGTAATGGGGAGCTCTGGGTCCCTCAACACCTCCTGACCATTCCTTTATTCAGAGAATGATTTAAAACACTTAGGTAAAAATTTGCTGCATTAAAATCCCTTTATTCAAACCATCTCTGCTCTTCACAGCCCTCCACAGAGATGCCAGTCAGTTCATTCACCATCTGTGAGTATTAGTTCTCTATATCCTTTACGACCCACCTTAGTTCTGCCTTTGCCTCATGCATTGTCTCCCACCATCCCAAAGTACTAAGTGATACTTCCTCCTTCAAATCACATACTCAATTGAATTTGTTGTCTTCAAAACATTCCGTATTCTTTCATGCACATTCTATTCTGTCTCCCTTAAAAATGCCTTTCCCTGTTTGTCCCACCTAGAAAAAGACTAAGCATTACTTCATATCAATCTGCCAAACTCTGATTTTCAAAGACTATCATGGACTATAATGTCAAAAATTGGGGAGGATATAAATATCTTATATACCTCTGTGTACCAAGGGGACCCCTAAATATCAACTAATTATAAAATTAAAAAGTAAATCATACTGCTCCAGCACAGTGCCATCTATATCTCTTGCCCCTTTCCAAACATTGAATGTTCCACAATCAATAGTAATTTTAGTACACCTGCTACAATTCATTTACATTATGTAAAAAATAGCACCTGTCTATTTTGCCATGAGAACCTTCTTTTTTGTAATCTTTTAACCTTTATTTTTTCCACATGTCTCAATGCACCCACCATCCCTCAGCCTCAAATAAGAGCTCACTTTCCTATGGTCATTTTTGATTATGTATACTTTTCTACCTAATGAACACCTTTGAGGCCTCCCGCCTGCTTGGATAACAGTACCAACTCTAAATTTTTGTTATCATGTTAAAAACGAAAATTTCTAGAAATTCAGTATTACCAGGCATATTCAGTATTCCTGACCATTATGGTGATACCTTATAATACTCAGGCTTGAAGAACCA
>NW_005876332.1:0-10169 GCF_000147115.1 Myotis lucifugus | reverse complement strand
GCCCTAAGTCTGCACTGAAGGCGCCTCAGCGTCTGTGGTGTGAGGCGCGTCCTCACTGGGTGAGGTGCCGGAGGAGAAACGGGGCCAGGGCCCCTCGCCGTGCTGACGCGCTGGGCGGTGTGGGGTGAAGCTGGTGGCGGGCGGTGGCTGTGGTGACTGACATCCGACTCGATGTGGTCACACCCAGGACCCGGGGTCTGGGCACAGCATCTGATGTGACAGACCAGGGTCTGTTTTTATTCAGATGTTACAAACCTAGCGAAGAGCTTTTGCTGCAGAATTGGTCTTTTGTCCGCTTGGAATACAGCGGGAGTGTCTGTGTGTGTAATGAGAGGGGCTTTAGGCGTGCGTGTGTGTGTGTGTGTGTGTGTGTGTGTGTGTGCGCGTGCAGTGGCTGAAAGCAGGAGGGGCTGCAGAGTGGGCGCTGCCTGGGAGGGTCTTTACATTTGAGTGACACAAGACAAACCTGAACCTTGGCTGTGAACACACCGTGATGGGGAAACAGGGACTTCAAGTGGGCAACCAGGAGAAAGCCGCGTTTAACACAAGCGAAAAGGGCTCCTGCGGGGGCCCGCTCTGCTTTCCATAGACTTACTCTCTGTGAGGTGAGCAGTCGTTTCAGGGGTGGGAGCTGCTTCCTCTGGGACGGTCGTAGGTGGGGCGGGGCAGGTCCGTGAGTGAGCCTGCGAGGAAAGGAGACCTTGTGAGTGTGTGCCCTCCCCCTCCCGTCTCAGGCGTGGGATGATGTCGTCCGCAAGGAGAAGCCCAAGGAGGACGCGTTCGAATATAAGAAGCGGCTAACGCTGGACCACGAGAAGAGCAAGCTGAGCCTCGCGGAAATATACGAGCAGGAATACATCAAGCTCAGCCAGGTGAGGAGCCACGAAGGCACAGCTGTTGCTGAAAGGAGAGACTGGGAGAACCAGTTCTGTGACGGCCCAAATTCATCAGACAGAAACCCTGAGCTCTCGGTCCCCTGGTCTCAGGGTGAGGCTCCGCGCAAGCCGGAATGGTGGGTTATAACGTTCCCACTGAGCGAGAGCGAGGTGTTCTTGCAGCTAACAGTGGTCACCTGATACTTCACAGCTAGTTATTAACTTTTCCAGCTGTATTACAGTAGTGCTACAATTAAACAATATATATTTTATTGATTTTAGAGAGGAAGGGAGGGAGACAGAAACATCAATGATGAGAGAGAATCATTGATCAGCCGCCTCCTGCACACCCTACACTGGGGACTGAACCTGCAACCCGGGCACGGGCCCTGATGGGGAATCGAACCGCGACCTGGTTCCATAGGTCGACGCTCAACCCCTGAGCCACATGGCGGGCAGTGCTGCAGTTTTAAATCATTTCTCATTCATCCTTTAGAAGTTGCTGGTGTGTTTTATAAGATTATCGGTAAATCCATTCATACTTTTAGGTCTGGTGGGTATTTTTGGTTTTTCTTTTTAATTAGATTCTTTAAAAAATATTCCTTAAGTAGGACAGAGTCCTATTTCCAATATAATAATTGTCAATTATTCCTTTACATTTGGTTTGACAGGAATGCGGCCAGTTGTGCTTGGGGAGGAGGTGACGTTGTTCCTCTGCCAAGGCCGTTAAGACTCCCAGCAGCTCGGTCAGTTAGGCCCGTCAGCAGCAGGAGCAACAGTGCCCTGGCAGGGGGAGAACTAGGAGGCTCTGGGTCTGAGTCCTGGCTGCCTGCGGCCCGGGGCGCTAGCGGAGGGACCTGTGTCGCGCCCAGGGTGCTGCCAGGAGGCTCGGTACACAGACAGGGAACGTGGGGTGCTGTCCGGTCACGTCCCTTAAGCCGCTTCGTCTGATGGTGTTAAACCTATTTTCTCAGCAAAAAACAGAAGAAGAAGAAAACCCAGAGCACGTGGCCATCCAGAAGATGATGGACGCCCTCTTCTTAAAGCTGGACGCCCTCTCCAACTTCCACTTCATCCCCAAACCCGTGAGTGCGCACCCTCCTGCGTGGACACGGAGCGGCTGTGGGCGCGGCCCTGGCTGAGCTTTGGGGAGACCAGCCTTCATTTGGCTTCTGCTTATCAGAGTCTGTTTTCAGGAGCTGGAAAACGAGAAAACTTACTAAGTATTGTTCCAGTGAACATTTTCCCTTGTATCTTTTTTCATATATTTCTTTTTTATTTAATACATTTTTAAATTGATTTCAAGAGAGGAAGGGAGAGGAAAGGAGAGACAGAAACATCAATGATGAGAGATAATCATGGATCGGCTGCCTCCTGCACGCCCCCCACTGGGGATCGAGCCTGCATCCCAGGCATGTGCCCTGACCAAGAATCGAACCGTGACCTCCTGGGTTATGGGTCAAGGCCCAATCACACCGGCCGGGCTCCATATGTTTCTTACAGTGAGCTCTTTACCCCCACCCCCACCCCTCCAACCAAGGGCAAGGTAATATTTACAGAAATCAACAGGTTCTATTAAACAGATAAGATTGAGAACGTACACAAGCATGGGAGAGGGGAATAGTTCAGTCCCAGATGAGAGAACTGGTGTGTGAATCCGGCAGAGGTGCCATGCAGAAGGGTAGGACGGGGTGCCCCTGGGGCAGTGCTGACACGGGAGACCTCGAATCCTCAGGCAGCGTGAGTGCTGCCCCGTTAGCTTGGCTTCCACCCTCAACACAGCTCCTGTTTTAAAGAACCTCCCGAAAGCATTTGATGTATTCGATTTTAAATTACTGGGTTCACCATTCAATTCTTTTAGGTGCGGACTGTTTCTTACTTCCTAATCCATGTGTCGTCTCTTCCAGCCCGTTCCGGAGATTAAAGTTGTGTCCAACCTGCCGGCCATCACCATGGAGGAGGTCGCCCCCGTGAGCGTCAGCGACGCGGCTCTCCTGGCCCCAGAGGAGGTCAAGGTGAGGAGCCGGGGGAAACGCGCAGTTATCTGCCGATCAGCAGTGTTCGCAGCCAGGTCTCCGTTTACTGTCATTCTTGAGTTCGTAGCTTTTATTCTAATGTATCTCAGCAGTTCCTGAGTATAATCAAATTAATAATGTTATAATGGTGTTTAATATTCAAATACCAGACTCCTGTAATCAGCTGTTACTACGATTTGCAGATATGAGACTTATTACAAAAGCTGTTGGTAGATAGTCAGTATCAGTATCTTGTTCTAATCCATTTGCATACTAGCGGGGTTAGGTTTCAAACAAATTGCATATATTGCACATATACTAGCAATCTTTTAACGTCAGCACTTCCCCCTCATGCCGTCCATTTAATGCTGTTCTGGAATGGAGTCAGGGTCTAGAACACGAGCCTTTGGGTGTCGGTAGAGGGTGGCCCGGCCGAGTGCGGCGGTCCCTGCCCGTGGACACGGCGCTCACGCCTGGCACAGTGACGCCGGTCCTGCCAGGATCTGTCTTCCCGCTGGCCTAGCAGCACAGCCCCTCTCCTCTCACTTGCTTTGCTGCTCCCGCACCCACCCCTTCAGAAACTCTGACAGCCCCAGCAGCTAGGCTGGCCGCTGAGGAGAGCGAGGCAGCTGAGCGCCACCCGGAGGATCTCCTGTCTCTGGCATCAGCCGCTTAGCACTGGGGCCACCTCAGCAGGTCCCGGGGCTCGTGCTGGAGTCCACGTGCCGTCGGCCTGACTAACTAGTATGTTGGTGGTTACTTTTTAAAGGAAAAAAATAAAGCTGGAGATATAAAAACCGCTGCTGAGAAAACAGCCACAGACAAGAAGCGAGAAAGGCGGAAAAAGAAACTGAGGAAGCACATGAAACTGAAGGAGAAGGAGAAGCGCAGGAGACTCCTGGAGAAGAGCAGCGCCCAGCCCGCGGGGAAGCTCAGCAAGGCCTCGGCTTCGGAGCAGCTCAGGCAGCTGACCAGAGCCGGCAAAGCCTCGCTGCTGAAGGTGAGCCCGCAGGCGCGGGAGGGGCCGCTGGGAGGCGCGTGGCCAGGTGTAGGTGCCCACGGTCCACTGGGTGGCAGAGCCGGCGACACCGCCCACCTGCGGGTGCGGAGGCCCCTGGTGACCGGACACAGCCTCCCACTCTGCTCCTCACAGCGTTTCGTGCTACTCCCTCTGCCCTCAGATTCCAAGAGCACTGGAGCAGCACCGAATGCGTAGAGTATCTCTATGCTGACTGGTTGAATGTCTCACAAGTTCGCCTAGTCCTTTTTCAATTTATATATATATATATAGTGTGTGTATATATATATGTGTATATATATGTATGTGTGTGTGTGTGTGTGTGTGTGTGTGTATATATATATAGTGTATCTGTGTTTTTATCCTCAACCGAGGATATTTCTTTCCATTGATTTTTAGAGAGAGTGTGGGGGACGGGGAGGCGAGGGGGGCGAGAGGAACATTGGTTGCCTCCTGCCGGGGCTGGGGATCAAACCTGCCACCCAGGTCCAGGCCTTTGACCGGGAATTGACCCCGAGGCCCTTCAGTCCGTGGGCCGACACTAACCACTGAGCACACCAGCCAGGGGTCACTCCTGTCCTGACAGGACGTCGTCATTGGGGTTCTTTGCCGTGAGCACATCTGTACATGAGCACGTGTTATTTTAACTGCAGGATGAAGGTAAAGACAGAGCCTTAAAGTCCTCTCAAGCTTTCTTTTCTAAGTTACAAGACCAAGTGAAAATGCACATCAGCGATGCAAAGAAGACAGAAAAGAAAAAGAAGCAGCGACAGGACCTTTCTGTCCATAAATTAAAGCTGTGATGTACTTGGACTATAATGTAAATATGAATGTGAGTTTATATTCAGTCACCGTTCTGTTTTATAAATAAAGTTTTTTGAGAACTCTGCCTGGTCCGGGTGGCAGATGTCTGGGAATTCCCCGGTGGAAAGAGAAACTCCAGGCTGCCTTGGGAAGCCCCGAGCGGCCGTGCAGGAGACCGCCCAGCCATGATCCTCTCGCATCACCGATGTCTCTCGCTCCCTCCCTTCCTCTCTGAAATCAATAAAAATACATATATTTTTATAATGTTATTACCTTCACAGCGAGGCCTTTCCTCCCCGCCTCACTGCGATGCTCCTCCTTTCTCTCCAAAGGGCTTGTCTTTTAATTCTCTACATAATACATTTTTTGTTCGTTTTTTCCTCTCCTTCCTCAACCAGAACGTATTCTCCATGAAGGCAGGGGTTTCCCCACACCCAGTGGACATTACCGCACTCAGGGGAGGCCCCCACTACCTATTTAATGGTGAAGTCCCTATTCCTGTCCCTTTCCTCTCTGGTGAGTCTGTTCAGCACATGGATGAAGTTAGTACAGAGTTAGCGCTGGCCCGTGTTGCAGGCGGCGAGCGGCGAAGGACAGCGGACGGGCCCTGGGCTGAGAGAGCGTACGTGGTGGTCATTCTTGGGGACGCCGGGGGCAGCTGGTGTCCGTGCTGCAGGGCTGACCGATGAAGTCACGTTTCAGTGATGACACAGCCATTATTAGAAATTAAATTGCACAAGCTCACAGCTAAGCTAGATTGAAAATAAGTACGCCAAACTCATCACTCTAGTTACGCTAGTCCCCGCTTACCCACCATTTCCCTTTCCACCATTTTAGTTACCTGTGGTCAACTGTGGTCCAAAAATGTGAAGTGGAAAATTCCAGGTATAATTCATGTTTTAAATTGCCTGCCATGCTGTGTGACTTGATAATTTCACAAGGACCTGCTCGGTCCTGCCCGAGTGAATGGTGCCTTTGTCCAGCATATCCAGCTGTTTCCGTTATCAGATCAATTATCAGAGAGAGATCACAGTCGCATAACTTCTATTATGCATATTGTTACCATTGTTCTATGTCATTATTAGCTATTGTCAATCTCTTCTAAGTTAAACTCAATCATCGGTATGTATTTGTAGGACAGTCTATGCAGGGTTCGGCCCTATCCGCGGTTTCAGCCATCCGCGGGGGGCTTGGGACGAACCCCAGGAATTGGGGGGGCGGGGGGCGCTGTACTGACCGACTACATTGTATCATCCCTTTGCGCTTGAGGTTGCATCCACTGTAACAAGGCGCGAGCGGCACCCCCTTGGGAAGCCCCGCAGAGCTGGGTGGGTAGAGCCCGTCTCTGTCTCATCCCAGGAACCCACTTCACTTTGACACCGACGGCTCCCCCGACAAGCGGCCTGCGCCCCGACCGGGAAAGGGGTGCCCTCGGAGCGCACGTGCCGGGGCGCATGCGCGGTCGGCCTCCTGCAGGGCTCCACAACCCTCTGCCGCCTGCATGGAAGGAAGCCTTCCTGGAGGAGGAGGAGGGGGAGGAGGAGAGATCGATCACTCGGGCCTCCGCTGGGGGAGCCTGTGCGCGCCGAGACGCGGGGATCGGCTGGTTGTGCCTGGGCGCGCGGAGCCCCGTGGGAGGTGCGGGCCGCCGGCCGGGGGCGCGGGGCGCAGGGGGCGCGGCAGAGCCGGGAGGGAGGGGAGCGGGCGGCGCGAGGTGGCCGGGCTGGGGGCGCGGGGAGGAAGGGAGGCCCCCGCGCGGTGGCGACGCCCCAGGCGTGCACCCATGTGCGCGGATGCGGCCCCAGGGAAGGGCCGGGCTCACCCCGCGCCCCGGTTCGGTGGCCGCAGCTGCCGGTCGTGCAGGCAGGAGTGACCCGGGCATCCTGTCTCCCGGAAACAGTTACCGATGCCGTGGGTTTAGGAAGGGATCGGGTGTAGCCACATTGGGGGGGACCACTGGGGGCTCAACGCGAGGTCAGCGAGCCCAGTGCCAGGCCGTGCCTTAGGCGGGTCGCGCTGAGCGTGCACGGGGCGCCCTGCCCGTAGCCGCCCCAGGCTTTTCCTCCGCGGTGCCCGGCTCTGGCTTCGGAGCGCGCCTTGCCGTCTGACCCGCACGTGCTGTGCTCTGCAGGGAGTACGTGCTATGCAGTCCAAGGGAAGCCCGCTCTCCGCCGTCCAGCCCGGGAACGTCCCCGCAAACCCCTGCGCCCTCCCCCAGGGGGCGCCTTCGCTCTCCTCCCCGAGACACAGCCTGCTTCTCCAGGGCGCATGATGCCAGGGGGGACGTCGCCCGCGAGAAAAAGGCCCCGTCGAAGCCTGTCGAGCAGCAGAGCGAAAAAAAATGCATCCAAGTCCATCGTGCTGTGTTTCAACAACACGCCACCCGCCAAACTTGCCTGCCCGGTGTGTAGTCAGATGGTGCCCCGCTATGACCTGAACCGGCACCTCGATGACATGTGTGCTAGCCGCGATGACGTCACTCCGGGGGCCCCGGGGCTGGGCGGCGTCCCGGGTTCAGCCGTGGCCCCTGGAGAAGGGGTAACACCGGAGAAGTCGCCACCGTCCAAGACAGACTTAACCCCTGAGCAAAGCGACTCGGCAACAAGGGGCGCGCAAAAGCGGACCAGCCCCTACTTTCAAGGTACCGATGGCGGCGTGTGCCACAGTCAGGACGCCGAGCTGAGATCTCGCCCCGTCCAAGTCGTTCCTTTGGGAAGCCTGTCGTCCAAGTTATCCAGGAGGTACCTGCAGGCGAGAAGAGCCACGCAGAAGAACGAGGCCGCAGCGGTCAGGGTGGTGGCCAGCTGTGCCGAGGCGGAGGACGAGGACCGGGGCGTGGAGAGCAGCTCCCAAAAGGAAAACCTGTTTTCCTGCGATTCTCTTCCGGAGCAAGATCCTGTCGAAGGCCCCCCGTTAATGGCAGAGCCTCCCCAGGACTGTGGGAGGTCCACCCTCGCTCCTGCCTCCCCAGATAATGCTGTGTTATTGCCCCAACGAACTCCTGGGAATAATCCACTGTCCGCTTCCCAGGACAGCCGTGCAGAGCAGGAGAGCGTCGGACAAGCGGATGGTGCAGGTGTCGGGACACGGGAGGCCGGTGTTGGGGAAGAAACCGAAGTCCCTGAGACTTCGGAATCTGAAACACAGCTTTCTTGGGAGGCGCCATCTCAGAGCTCTACCCATGACGCTTCCGAGTGGGGGAACTTCCACAAACTCCCTCTGGAAGGTGACAGCGGCTTAAAGGATGAAACCGCTCTCGGGGTTCCTTCGGGGCCGGGGCCGAGCTGCGGCGTTCCTGGTGAAACGGTCCCAGCGCCGCCCGGCCACCCCTACTACCTCCGTAGCTTCCTGGTGGTGCTGGGAGCCGTCTTCGAGAATGAGGACGACAGGATGCTCTTCAACGAGCAAGAGAGGGGAATCGTCACTAAATTCCATCAGTTATCAGGTATCGTAAGCGTGTGCTGTCGGGGTTTTGTCCCCCATTTGCTGGCCTGATTGGGGCCGTGAGGTGACGGGCAGCAGTCTGTTGGCCACAAGGAGTCAGTGTGGTTTTAAGAATCAACTGGGAGCACACAGAGGAGCCAGCCTTCTACTGGTCTCCTCTAGGTCAGGATATGTTTGGAAAGGAGACAAGATTTTGTGCCCTGTGATGTCCGTTCCTGTAGTTTCCTGCCTGTATATGTATACAGCAGGCCCTCCGATAATGTTGTGTTTTAATAGATTTTTACTGACTTCAGAGAGGAAGGGAGAGGGAGAGAGAGAGAGAAACATCAACGATGAGAGAGAATCACGGATTGGCTGCCTCCTGCACGCCCCACACTGGGGATGGAGCCCGCTACCCGGGCATGTGCCCCGACCGGGAATCGAACCGTGACCTCCTGGTTCCTAGGTCGATGCTCAACCACTGAGCCACGCCGGCCGGGCTCCAATAATGTTTTGTTCATCATCTTCTCATTATAATACTGATGAGATGCCATAGGAACTAAACTCTCATTTATATCAATTATTCTACGGTGGAATTGGTTTTTTTAAAAATATATTTTATTGATTTTTTACAGAGAAGAAGGGAGAGGGATAGAGAGCTAGAAACATCGATGAGAAAGAAACATCGATCAGCTGCCTCCTGCACGCCCCCCAGTGAGGATGTGCCTGCAACCAAAGTACATGCCCTTGACCGGAATCGAACCCGGGACCCTTGAGTCCACAGGCCAACGCTCTAACCCTTAAAGTCGCAGGACTTATCGATGTCATTGGTAGGTGACAAACAGCCTTTTCTGGATGAAAAAATAAGAGTGAGCAGTGCGACCTCGCAAGGCGCCCTCTGCGTTCTGAGCGGCCGCTCGGGCCGGGGCGGGCTGTTGGTTTCTGCACAGCCTCCTCAGACATGAAAGCAAAGGGACAGAGCAGGAGGAGGCAGACCACGGTCGGCTGAAGCACGTTCCCCCCAGCAATATTTTAGGCTCCTGGGCTTGCCTTTCCGAGTCTGGGCGTGGAGGAAGTGGAGGCAGCCAAGCTAAACTGGTCCGTGTAAAAATACGCCTCGGCTCCTTGGCAGCCGCCGTGGCTCTAGGCCAGGGTCCAGGTTTGCAACAGAAGCCACCCTGTCACAGCCTCGCTGTTTACCCAAAGGGCCGAGGGGGAGCCAGCGTCCCTCCCGCGGCAGGAGCGGCTGGCGAGGAGGCCACACCGACCTTGGGTGCCCCGTAGCCAGGTCTGACTTCTCAGTAGATTTTTTAAAAACCCGGAACATGACTGACTACTCACGTTAAAGTGAAAGGTTTTTGTTTTAAATTCACACAGTGGAATTATTACGGAGTTCCTTGTGTTGCTGTTAATCCTCACGCAAGGATATTTTTTCCATTATTTTTAAAAAGAGAGTGGAGGCGGGGGGAGAGAGAGAGAGAGAGAGAGAGAGAGAGAGAGAGAGAGAAAGATCGATGTGAGAGAGACACATCAGTTGGTTGCCTCCTGCACGTGCTCCCACCGGAAATCAAACCACCAGCCCTTGGGTGAGCGGGCCGATGCTCTAACCACTGAGCAACACACTGGCCAGGGCCAGCCCCTCCTTTTTGTGGGAGAGAAAACGAAGTCTCAGGAAGGTGCCCCACGGTGGACAAGTGGCAGAACCAGCCCCGGGCTTCCCATCTGGGCATCTCCCTGCCCCTGGGGGGCGAGCACATGAGCAAGGAGATAAGTTACATCTTCCACAGGAAGAAAAGGGTTCTGGGGGGAGACCAGCTGAGGAGGCAGGCATGCACTTCTAAGAGGGATACCGTCCCTCGGTTTTAAAAAGGAAGCGATACCTGTCCGCTGTTTTGGAGAAGAAAGGTAACATCCTCCCCTCTTTTCCTTCACCTGCTTGCAGAGCGTGGTCAGAAGTTATACGTCAGAACTTTTCCAGCGCAAATTCGGCTGATAAGAGGCATAAGTGGAATATGAAGAGATCGCCCCTGACTT
>NW_005876331.1:0-10169 GCF_000147115.1 Myotis lucifugus | reverse complement strand
AATGGGCCTAAATAGATATTTTTCAAAAGAGGACAGAAGGAAGACCAAGAGACATATGAAAACATGCTCAAAGTCACTAATCATCCGAGAGATGCAAATCAAAACAACAATGAGATACCATCTCACAACTGTCATCAACAAATCAACAAATGACAAGTGTTGGCGAGGATGCGGAGAAAAAGGAACCCTCTTGCACTGCTGGTGGGAATGCAGACTGATGCAGCCACTGTGGAGAACAGTATGAAGTTTCCTAAAAAAACCAAAAATGGAACTCCCATTTGACCCAGTGATCCCACTTCTAGAAATATTTCCCAAGAAACTAGAAACACCAATCAGAAAGGACATATGCACCCCTATGTTCATAGAGGCACAATTCACCATAGCTAATATTTGGAAACAACCTAAGTGCCCATCAGCAGATGAGTGGATTAAACTAATGCTAATTTCAGCATTAGTCTCTAGGGCTTCTTTGGATTTTGCACTAACATAAAAAAAAACACAACTATATGTGAGATTGATGCTATGCCTTCTGTTTTCACTTGCACACTCATATTAAGACTTCATTTACAGTGGTTTTATAAGGAAATGACAGGACACTATCAAATGATAAATAGATACACATTTGTCCCATTCTCCTTACTATCTACATTCATGGGAATTCATTTCATTGTATCATTTCCCAAAATATAACACTTTATTGAAACTGTTAAAGTTTGTGACTTTTTCATTCACTTTCAGTTTTCTACAGACAATTTATACTATGGTCTCTGGTTCTTAAAGCAAATACTGCACATTTTCAAAAACCCCATATGAGAATTGCCCGTGTTAAGTTTTTGGAAACATCTTTTCCACTTCTGATTCTTTTAATGTGGTCTTAAAAATATATATAACAGACCTCAAGGAGCAGGTTTCTTAAGAGTACCCACATTAAATTCTCAGAAGTGAGTAGGTAATGCTATGCAGATGTTGTCATGGTAAATACCCATGATAACATACTTGAAATTGGCCAGAACTCAAGTTCAGATCTACTCCAGTCAGACTTAAATTACTGGCTGTTATTTTTCAAAACATTTTCCTTTATTTTAGTCTTAATGAATAAACGTTTTCAGATCTGATACACTAATGTTTGAATTCTGTTGAAACCACAATTTTCTTTTTCCCCACACCCACCACCAATGATATGAAGACAGAACTAAGAGGTTGCACTTCCCCCGAGGTCTCCCTTTAGTACATGGACATGGTTTAGGTTATTTTCCTCAGTTTCAAGTTGGTCTGCTAGAGAGATCTCATAAAAGTAGTCTGTAATTCTTTCCTTAAAGAGAAGGTACTTTCTCTTTAAATGATTTTGCACCCAATTATTTATTGTAAACAATAGAATGGAATACTAACTAAACGAAGAGTTGCATCTAATTCAGGATAGTCCTTCTCTTGTTCAGAAAAACATATTTTAAAAAATTACTTGACAGGGAAGCTAGTGAGGTTTTATCTTTCTGAATCTATTATAGCTGAAATGGAGTCCCTAGACTTGTGCTGTGTCCTTTACTAATGCTACCAGGTGAAAGGCAGTGAAAAAAAAATCTCATGATGTCTATTGCTTAAAAAGTATTGCTAGCTTAAAACTCTTATTTGGAGTTATCAGCTAAAAGGGCCTCTGAAGATCTTAAAGGAAGATAATAGTAGTCCCAGAAGAATAAAAGCGGAAGGCTTGTGTCCACGTTCTAAGGTTATCTGTTGGATTGGAGATCTCAAAACTGGGTTCTTTCCTTAGCTTGCCATTTCACAGAAGATAGACTAAACAGCTTTGTTCAGCGTTCTTACAGACTGGGATCCTTGATCAAACCTCTTACTTGGCAACGACCTCAGTTGTTTTGACTCTTAAATGGGATTCATATTTCCCCATACATTGCAAGACATAGAGTAGATTTACTGCCTTGAATTGCTTGCTGTTTTATATAGCCTATGAAATCCTATCTAATAAAGAGGGAATATGCTAATTGACCCTCACATCGTTGCAAAGATGGTGACACCCACAGCCAATAAGGAAGGAATATGCTAATTGACTGCCCCACCCTCAAATATGGTGGCACACACAGCCAATAAGGAGGGAATATGCTAATTGGATGCCCCGCCCTCAAAGCTGGGGGCGCCCGCAGCCACAATATGGCGGTGCCCTGTCCCCTCAGCCCCGCCAGGCAAGCAGGTGCGCGGCAAGGATGGGCCCACCCCAGGCGGGCCGAGCCTCTCCGCACACCTGCCTCTGGAGTTTGCCCCCCAGCCGCCCAGGGCCGGCCCAAGGCGGCAGCGCAAGCCTCAGGTGGTGGCTGCCCAGCTGCCAGGGCCGCCCGAGCTCAGGTAACCAGGGCCAGCCGAGGCTTGCGCTGCTGGAAGTGGCAGCAGCAGAGGTGTGATTGGGTGTCACCTTCTCCTGATAGTTGGGTTGCCTCCCACCCCTGAGGCTCCTGGACTGTGAGAGGGGGCAGGCCGGGCTGAGAGACCCCCCCTCAGTGCATGAATTTTCATGCACAGGGCCTCTAGTATAATATAATAGGATAGGAATAACTAATATAATATATAATATCATTTCTTCTTAGACTATGATATAGTACTGAGCACGTAGTAGGTACCTAGAAAAACCTTGCTATTATTGATGATGTTCTACAGCTTACTTTTACCGTGATTTCAGACAGCAGTGTTAGAGCTGACATGCATTAACCTGACTTATCTAAAACGAATGCTTTATTTTGCCTTTAGTGATAGCATGCTGTTAACAGCATGCTCTGTTACCTAATATAATATGTGAAGTTTAATCACCAAATGTAGCTACTTTAGAATAGACCAAGAGGAATGACCTGACTAATGGGGCTTATTCCCAAAGCAGACACTATGCCTTCAACAAATTCTAAAATATAAAACATGAGTTTACATGAGCAACAAGAATCAGAATATACATCCTCATTCTGTTATTCATTTTGTTCAATCACCTGTGAAAATAGCCTCAATCGGTGATTGTTTATGACAAAACACATTATAATATGTTTGTGTCCTTCAGCTCATGTAGCAGTAAGTCATTTTGTCTTGGGCAATCACTGCTTGTGAAAGGAGCTGAAATATTTCCTTTCACATAAATGCAAAAGTCCTTCCAAAGAATCCCCTGTGGGAATGTGCATAATAATATCAGGACATGGGCTAGCTTGAAGTCACAAATGTTGACAGTTCCTGCCTTTGGGGACAAAGAGACAGCGGAGACTTCCTGACAAACGCTTTACTTGACTTACTCCCTCCTTATCTGTTCACAGAACAAGTGTCACCCAAGGGATTGCAAAGTCAATGGCGATTTCCCTATTTAAATACTCTAGGTATTAGGCTGAGCTCCAAGATGGGAAGAACCAGTCATCTACTAATTCTTCATGACCTGGCAGGCCCAGAGCAACTCAACCTTATAGTTACAAGTAGTAGACAGCACAAAGGCATTGTTATTTTTTAGCACAAAATAAAACTGATGTAATTTAGAAAATATCAAGCAACCAAGATTACTAAATCAACCCAGGAAGAAGACATTTCTACAGATATGCTAATTAGTGATAATTTTAGAGCATGTTTTAGGAACTTGCTTGGTTTGGTTTGGTTTTCTATAGAAAAACAAAAACAAACATAGTAAAGTAGAATGCATGACTCAAGAGACTCCTCTCATTAACAAACTTGGTGGCCCAGACATCCAGAATAGCCCATGCCTTTCTCCTGGTCCATTGCTAGTAAACATGCATGCTTGACTGAAGAAACATATATAAGGATGGGAAATTGTGTTGTTGTCAGGAAGCCAACAAATATCATGGTTTGTTAAAGAACCAAATTTAACTGAGCAAATTTGGAGATGTAATTGCCTTTATTAAGCAATTTGTGAATCAGGCAGCAACCCATCTACCAATTATGCTTGGAGGGCTTATACAGTATGGAAAATTTTGTTTGTTTGTTTGTTTATATGAAGAAGGGTGGGGCAAGAGAGCTAGAAGCAAAAGAAAAGAGGATTATTTTTAGGCCAGGACATCTTCCTTTGGGGGCTGGAAGGGAGCAGATTGACAAGAGTTTTTATCATGCAGATTGCCTCTTCTTTCTGGGGAATAAGGGATGATAGAGAGGGCCCATGTGACAGATGGCCTCATCTGTGCTGACCAGAAAATTACAGACAGATTAAGATTATATTTCTGGAAGAGGTTGAAATAGCAATTAGGTCAGGTACTAAATCAAGGTTTGATATCATGGGCTTTAGCACAAGTGACACCATTTTGGGCCAGTGGTTTTTATCTTGAACAGTTTCTTTGATTGTCTGCAATTTCACAAGCTTTTAAACATTGAGGGGATAAAAAAAAAACCAAAAAACTCTTCTTTTTAATGAAACTCATCCATTCTGTAAAACTTATATTGTACAAATTTCCCTGAGAAAAATTAGATGGAAGTATGGTAACTTACACTTCCTCCCCAAGTATATTGGGAACTGCACCAGATTTAGAAACCAAGGAAATACTTACCATATGTTGGGGGGAGGGATTAAATGAAATTGGATGTTTTTTTCATATGTGAATATACTTTGCTTAAGTTCATGAAAAAACATGGAAGAGCCAGTACATTTGTACATTTCATTTAAAATACATTTTTGTTTTACATAAACCTGCCCTTAAACTTGTACTGAGCAGTTGTATACATTTTCACATTTTACATAATACAAGACCAATGTGTATAAAAATCCCTCTATAAGAATGAACACCTGAAACATAGCACAGATGTGCCTGGCCTTCCAATACATGTTACTCATTAGAACCAAACAATTAATGATTTCATATATTTTGTTTTCTGAAAAGACAGGTGTAATGCAAAATCAAAGCACTCTAGGCAGAAGATTGCTATATTCACACCATTTCTTTGACTTTTGCCCATGTGGGGCTTCCTGCAGAGGTAAAGGTCTGGATAATATGAATGCCCACATAGCTAATTTACAGAACCGTGGTGTGGAACTCCCAAATTCAAGAACCCCAAGGAAATGCTGGCTTCCCTGGAGAAAAAGTCATAAAATGACTGTTTAGTTAAATGAGTTAATCTCCAGCTCTTTAAAAGTATCTATGGGATTCTCATTGTGTAGACGATGCCTTCTTAAAGGTAGTGGCTCTTTCGCAAAACAAAAATTATCTAGTTTTGAGTTCTGTGCCTAATAGTTCCAGAGCATTACACTTTTAATTACCTTTATTTAAATAACAAGCAGTTTTATTTGTTAAAGGCACAGCTTCTCAAGTGCTTTCCCATTTCAAAACCTTTCATTATTCCAATGAATTGGCTGCAGAGATATAGCATGGATGAAAATATTTCAATCTGTATACTCCTTACTAATGGTTAAACACACTGCCCATTTGATGCCTAGCTTGACACTCAGATAAGACATTATCTGACTTCATTATCACTAAGCTCACCTATTTTATCAGATGAGTTGAGCTTCAGTAATTCAGACAATAATTAGATGAAGAGGAAAATAGCCCCCAGCAATTAAGAAGCATATTTAAAGCACTTTAGACCAAATGTACCCCTTGCAGGATTTTTTTATTCATTCTCTTAGAGCATTTTCCAGACTCAGTCTTATAATTGAAAGAAAATTTAATCCAACATTTAAGCATATAATCATTTTGCAAACTAGGTACTGGAACTCCTCATTATTGAAGTGGGTTAGTCCAGAATTTGTGAATTAATGATTTCAGACTCTATTTAAAATCTTGTAGACTTAGCATACCTCACAAAGTCTCTATTTTCATTCTTAGCAAATCACTGGAATACTAATTCTTGGCATGTCACATTTTTCTTCCAAAAGCTCAAATAGTTATAAGAAGTTGAGCAAAAGAGAGTGAAAACTGTATTGTAAGGAAAAGGGAATATATTCCTGCTTCCTATTCAACAATTAGATATTATAGACACAAATCCATAGATAACAAGCAGGCTTCTTGACCATAAACTAATCAAATAAATTCTCCTAAAGCAGCAAGGATAAGAGTGCACAAAATTAGGTACTTTTACTTAAGATCATATTTATCTAAATAATGACAAAAAAGTATTTTATTCTTAAAAGTACTTTTCTATATTTTTTGTTGCAAAGTGAATAAAAATAATAGTTGTGGTAATATATTTGCATAGTAATTTTCATTTAAAAATATTTTGCATGCTTTATCTCATTACAATTTTCTAATAAATTCTTAAGTTATTATGTTTTGCTTAATTGATGTTTAAGTTAATTGATGTTTTGTGTATTTAGTGATAGAAATCCAAGGAAAATTATTATCCTAAGGGGGGGGGGGAATCTATTGACTCATGAAACAAACAAAAATACTGGTTTCAAGCATTTGAATTTAGGAATTCAAAACAAAGTCCTTTCTCTTTCTTTAACTCGGTTCCCCTCCACTTATCTTCTCTCTCTAAACGGCTCACTTCAAGCAGTGATCAGATGTCCACTGGAATACTAACGTCAACTTTTTCTCTTTGCTCACAATCTCAGAATAAAAGGTGTTTCTTTCTGGTTAGCTCCAACAAGTGTCCTAAGAGGAGATTAATTAGTCTAGCCCAGTGGCTGGCAAACTCATTAGTCAACAGAGCCAAATATCAACAGTACAATGACTGAAATTTCTTTTGAGAGCCAAATTTTTTAAACTTAAACTATATAGGTAGGTACATTGTTATTAACTTAATTAGGGTACTCCTAAGCTGGCCTTTGCTAAAAACGTCCTCAATCTGATTGAGGTACGTTCGCTGAGGTCGACCCCTTCCAAGTCTCCCATCCTCAACTCCTGCATGAATCGCGCTCCTCCCCCCGAGCTGTGTATCCTGGTCGCCGACCAACCAACATCCCCCACTTCTTCTAAAGCCACTTCTTCAAAACAGACTCGCCCAGGCCGAAAACCGACTTCTGCGCATGGGCCACGAAGTTTCAATCGCACTGTACGTGCATGCCCGCATGTGATATTTTGTGGAAGAGCCACACTCAAGGGGCCAAAGAGCCGCATGTGGCTCCCGAGCCGCGGTTTGCAGACCACTGGTCTAGCCTGTTTCATATGCCTATTCCTATACCAATTGCTGGTGCCAATCATTGATTGGCCAGGCCAAGTCAGGTACCTAGCTTAACATCATTAGATCACCTTGAACTAAAGAGATTTCTGTGCAGCAGGCAATGCAGAGGGGGCAGGCTTTGGCTCTCCTTTTTTAAGGGCTCCAATGCTGGTATGTTTACATCCACTGCTGATATTTTATGATTTTCTATTACAGATAATGGATCTAAGAGCAAAAAATATCAGGTCCCTTGATTTGTATTTACAGTAAAATCAGATCTAGTCATTTAAAACTGTGAGTTACATTCTTAAAACAGCACATAATTGCCTCATTTTACCAATGAAAAAACTAAGGCCTTTTAAGGAAAGGTGAAGTTTAAAAGTCATGGAGCCAAAGCAAGACCATAGGTCTTTTTAGTGTAAAGCTGTGTCCTCTTTCTGTCATTTGAGACTGTTAATTATATTTCTCTTTTTGAGAAGTAGTAATCCACAATTATATATGTGCTGGCTCCATATTTGTCAGAATGTTATTAGATAGCAGTATAGTGTCTACCATTATTGTGACAAGTATAGTTTAATACTTTATAAAGAATAAAGAACTGGCCCAAAAGTATGAGATTGCTTTTTTCTGAGCTGATGTTTTGAGTACAAATAACTTTTTTTCATGATCAGTTATTGAAAAGTAAGAGCCATAAAAAGCTTCTGCACAGCAAAAAAAACCATCAACAAAACAACAAGAAAGCCACTGAATGGGAGAACATATTTGCCAATGTTATCTCTGATAAGGGTTTAATCTCCAAAATTTATAAGGAACTCCTACAACTTAACAAAAGGAAGATAAACAATCCAATAAAAAAATGGACAAAGGACATAAACAGCTTTCGAAAGGGGACATACAGAAAGCCAAGAGACATATGAAAACATGCTCAAAGTCACTAATCATCTGAGAGATGCAAATCAAAACAACAATGAGATATCATCTCACATCTGTCAGAATGGCTAGCCTCAACAAATCAACAAAAGACAAGTGCTGGAGAGGATGCGGAGAAAAAGGAACACTCCTGCTCTGCTGGTGGGAATGCAGACTGGTGCAGCCACTGTGGAAAACAGTATGGAGTTTCCTCAAAAAATTAAAAATAGAACTTTCATTTGACCCAGAAATAACAATCAGAAAGGACATATGCACCCCTATGTTCATAGAAGCACAATTCACCATAGCTAATATTTGGAAACAGCCTAAGTGCCCATCAGCAGATGAGTGGATTAGAAAACTGTGGTACATCTACACAATGGAATACTATGCTGCAGTAAAAAAGAAGGAACTCCTACCATTTGCAACAGCATGGATGGAACTGGAGAGCATTATGTTAAGCGAAATAAGCTAGTCAGAGAAAGATAAATACCACATGATCTCACTCATTTGTGGAATATAATGAACAACATAAACTGAGGAACAAAAACAGAACCAAAGGAAACAAACTGGGGTGGGGGGGGGGTGAGGGCATGTGCTGGGTGTTGGGGTGGCCAGGGAGAGGGCAATGAGGGAAAAAGGAGACTTATTTAATACATTAAACAATAAAGAACTTAATTTTTTTTAAAGGCAACCAAAAATAATGAAAGCATAAAAAAAAGAAAGAAAGAAAAGTAAGACCCATAAGTGGTAAATTACCAGTAACAGTCTTAACTGTTTGTTTGTTGTTTGTTTGCTTTGAAATATTTGATATCTACAACAGAAGTGAATTACATTGGAAGAGAAATTGAAGCATTTTTGTTTTGCAGCAGAAAGCATCTAATAGCAAGTATCTATTGACATTGTGAGATTTTTTTCCAGAGTTCTTCTTTCTCTGGACCAAGCACTAATGCTGAAATCCTGCCATCCACCAGGAATCTGTCTATAACAAGAAGGCACTTAACACAAGAACTATGCCCTCTCCTGTGATTTACAGCTTAATGCTTGTTCTCTATTTCTGACCGGAAGATCCTTCTGCTCCTAAAACCATTCATTTGTACCTGTCTTCTGTCCCAGATCATGGCCTTACTCATGTGTAAAGGCCCTGCTGTTTCCTATTTGACAAAGGCTGGCTAGAACCTAAGCTCCATTCAAAGTTCAGAGCTGTAATGATTCCAAAAGAAGCTTCTGGTCATAGTTGGGAGTACTATTTTGTAGGTCTAGTATCCTAAGTATATCTCGAAATCCTAAGCCAAATTTCTGACAAAGTGGAAAAGATAAGGACAATTGTTTAATGTGAAAACATTTTATTTTTGCAGCTGGAAGAGGAATCCTGGTGGGAGATTATCTGTTTGTTGGGAAAACTCATGGGTGTGTCTTTGGGAGCAGAAAGGTGAGAGAGGTAAGAGAAGAAATGGAATGGTGTGTATAACTATTTATACAGGGGAGAATTCATGTTCCCTTTCTGTGATTCCCCCAAAATAATCCAGGAAATTAGCATTATAGAATGCTCTGTGATTTTTAAAAAAATGTTTTTGATGATTTTTAGAGAGGGATAGAGCAGTGATGGCAAACCTTTTGAGCTCGGCGTGTCAGCATTTTGAAAAACCCTAACTTAACTCTGGTGCCGTGTCACATATAGAAATTTTTTGATATTTGCAACCATAGTAAAACAAAGACTTATATTTTTGATATTTATTTTATATATTTAAATGCCATTTAACAAAGAAAAATCAACTAAAAAAATGAGTTCACTTGTCACCTCTGACACGCGTGTCATAGGTTCGCCATCACTGGGATAGAGAGATAGAAACATCTTTGAGAGAGAAACATCTATTGGCTGTCTCCTGCATGACCCCTGGGGATCAAGCCCAAAACTCGGGCATGTGCCCTGACTGGGAATCCAACCAGTGACCTCTTGTCTGATGAGTCAACACTCAACCACTGAGCAACACCAGCCAGGCACTCTGTGAAGTTGTGTGTGTGTGTGTGTGTGTGTGTGTGTGTGTGTGTGTGTGTGTGTGAGACTGCATGTACACAGAGAGGTGGATGGTCTGTGATTGATAATGGCACCTGCAGAATCAGGAAGAAGAATATAGGAACAAAATTTTGGAGCGAAGTAAACAAGAAAACTGCAGGAATGT
>NW_005876330.1:0-10173 GCF_000147115.1 Myotis lucifugus | reverse complement strand
CACCTGCCTTGGCCAGCCTGGCACCACCCGCTCGCCAGCCCTGCCACCCGCTGCTTGGCTGGCCTGGGGCCTGCAGGCTATAGGCAGCTCCTGTGTTGAGCATCTGCCCCATGGTGGTCAGTATGTGTCATAGCTACTGGTCATTCCACCAGTTGTTCCACTGTTCGGTTGATTTACATATTAGGCTTTTATTATGTAGAAATACAAACTTTATTTTGTGCACTTTTTCCCTGATTTTCTCCAAACATTCTTTTTGTAAAAAGGTAGTTTTATTCCTATTCTCCTTTCCTTCTATGCTTCTCATTTGTCAAAATGTCAAACCTTAATTCCAGTTGCCTTGATTGTTTATCCTTTTTAATCTTAATTTATTCTTAACTTGTCCTTTTTCTAACCTCCATAGAATCCCATTATTCCAGAAAATCTATTCAAAACATTGCAATTCCCCTATGTGCTAAGGGAGGAATATACATTGGCTGATTCCCAAATCTTTTTAGTTTTTATCTTCAATTGTTTTTCAATATGATTATCCCGTACAAAACAATTTCAGATTCTCAGGTCTCCTAACTGAATTGACCTTGTTCTGTTAACAGAAGCGCCATTTTTTTTCTGAGATGCATTATAGCTGCCTCCTAGTCTAATGGAATTAAAGTTTCATATAGTTGCAGGGTGAGCATGTTACAGCAATGAAATACTCTGTGTATATTACCATTTATACCAACTGAAATGGTACTTTTTATTTTTAATTATGGCTATTGATGCAATGTGGCATGAGTGAACCATTGCAAAAATCATTAGAATTAGGCTTTTTGCATAAGCAACACACTAAGAGCATCTGTGGTGAGAAAGTATTTCGGACAGCTGCAGAAACAGAATCTCACTACAGCCCAGAGCTGCAAGCTGAGACTTAACAAAGCTCTGGCTCGTAAGCTTCTTATATTGTGTGATCACCACTCTGGCTTCCACAAAAAGAGCAGAAGAATAAAGTCAAAGCCAACACTGCACCTTCTTAAGCATTTCAGCAAAGTAAAAAGGACAGGCAGAAGCTGTGTGCAGCAGAGGAATTCAAAACCAACACACTCAACAATTAGTTATAACAGAACAAGACACAAGAAGGGCCAGGGAAGATAATATTCTTTGGGATTAATCCATTCTTTACACTATTGAGGAACATGCTATTTATTTTTAACAAATACATACATTTTCTTTCAGTTTCATCAAGTGAATCTAACTTAGAAAAGCATAGCTAGTGGAGAGAAGCACAAGTGACCAGGAAGGAAATGGCAGGTTGTTTTTTAAGTATTAAGTATTAGGATTTGAGCAAGAACAAAAAAAGCCATTCAAATGGTGATGAATCAAACACATATACAAAAAAAACCACACAAACAAACAAAAAACAAAAACTTGCTTCCATAAGCAAAATGCACAATTTAATAATTTACCAGTAAGTGGTAAAGGCATTAACATAGAAATGCCAGTCCAAACATCTCCTCCTACCACATACATTTTCTTTTAAAGGGCAAAGAAAAAAAGCATTTCCTTTATATTATGTCTTAAAATCACCTCTAGCTTAAAATAATGGTAATTCATGGCCAAAGGCAAAGACAAGACTCTCTGGAAATAAAAAGTCACTAAAGTATGTTCTGTCCTGGACATTCTTTGGATTTTTTCACCCAAAATATCAGCAGATGACTCAGAGATGGATGGGAATTATCTCTTATTTTTTCCATTTTACCTAACAAGCAAGTAGTTTGCTTCCTTGATCATTCACACTTCTACATGTATAATCAAAGGAAAAAACAAAATGCTACAAGCATAAATATGTGCATGCAAAATTAATTTCTAGCAAGTTATGAATTTTATAGTGCATTCCCTGAAATCAAGATCCAGGAGGAATCTTTTTAATGGTCCTCCAATTTAGTTTGCTAATCTGGGAACAGATTTTATATATTTTTTTAATTTTATTATTTTTTCCTTTTTATTACATTTATTGGGGGTGACACTAATTAACAAAATTATACAGGTCCCAGGTGCACAATTTTACCGCATGTCATCTGTACACTGTATTGTGTGATCAACAATCCAAGTTAAGTCTCTGTCCATCAAGATATATTTTTAAAGACTATCAAAAAATAAAGATTTTATAACCTTAGTAGCTCATATTAAAATGTTTAATTGCCTTTTATGTTAAGAAGTTCTTTCTCAGATGAACTGAAATTTCTACCTGAAATTTAAGGCCATTTATCCTGCTCTGACCTTGATATTGACAGAGAACTGGTGAGCAGCCTTCCAATAATGAGCAGTTACATATTAGAGCCAATTATTAAGTTACCCCTAAGCCCTCTGTTCCTTAGGGTGGGCATATTCATTTCCTTAGCTTTTCTGATAGGGTTTTCTCTCCAATTGTTTCTAAATCAATCTTCCCTTCTATCCCTCTCTCTGTTCTTTGCTTAATTTTTCTCAGTCTCTTAAGCTTGTTCACTTACAAGATGATCATAACCAGTGATTATTACTTCAGATTTTATAACCCTTATTTTTCATTTGCATGCCAGTACATTACTTATTTTAAAATATGGCACTTTTCATTCAGGTAAAATCCCTTCCATTAGTATATGTCAAAAGACTGTAACTCAAATCATATTTCCTATTGAAACAGTGGCATAATAGGTAATTAGTTAAAGAAAGTGTGCTGGTCGAGTGGAAAAGGCATGAGTTAGAAACAGTGATAAGTGAATCCCAGCTCTGACCCCTGGGAGCCTGAGGATATCCTTAAAATCCCTGGGCCTCTGTTTACTCTTATGTAAATTAGAGATAATATCTATTTTACAGGGGTGGAAGATTAATGGAGATTATTAAGTGGATATCCAGTGGAAAAATAGACCTTCAAAAGCAATTGATACTATTATTCTTGTATTATTGCTATTATATACCTGACCAAAAGCCTGCTGTCCAAGTATTTAATAGAAATGACCACAAGTGCTGTAGTTAACCTAAATAGCTATATACAATGCATCAGATACTGTATAGTTGAAATATGTACAAAAGTGTCAGAGAGGACAAAGTAGCAATTACATTCACTTGATAATATGTATGTAGTTGACTGTAAAAGAGAAAGCTAGGCTAAGAAGGACTGTTTTACAGCGGTTCTCAACCTGTGGGTCGCGTTCATTGGAAAACACATATAGCATATCAGATATTTACATCACGATTCATAACAGTAGCAAAATTACAGTTATGAAGTAGCAACGAAAATAATTTTATGGTTGGGGGTCACCACAACATGAGGAACTGTATTAAAGGGTCGCGGCACTAGGAAGGTTGAGAACCACTGGTTTAGAAGAATAAAAGCTGGAAAAACTTGCAGAACAGGGGACTGATTGTGCCTGAGGCAGGAGAGTGCAGAAATCACAGGAGAAGAGCTGAGCTGACAGGATAGGGATCCCTTGAGGTCCAGGGCTGAAGGGTCAGGCCACTTGTGACAGAAGCCATTAGAAAACAGAATGACTGGGCAACATAATTTCCTCCCCGTCTGGAATTCATATGGAATTACATCAAAAACTCTTTAATCCTATTTCAAGTGCCAACTCTCCTTAATTCTTTTAAACAGATGGGATCTTCCCCTCTGAAACACCACAACGTTTTGTTTGTATTGCTTCTCTGACATTTACTTTAATTCAATGCAATGAATACTTACTGAGTGCATGCAGGCAGTAGAATGAATACTGGAAAACAATGAAAACTAGCCATAGATCTGTCACTTTATGAAGCTCGCATCTCATGGGGAAAGTGGGAAGCCAGGTAATATGGTAAACATAATATTGAATAAATTGTATAACCTGTTAGAAGGTGATAGGCACAATGGGACAAAACAGTAGGCGGACCAGACTAAGGGAAATAGGTGAAGAAAAGAATGATGGTGTCAACTGACACTAACATGGGTGATCTCTTTAAGTAGGTGACATTTAAATAAAGGCTTCAAGGAGAAGTTAGAACCATGTTGATCTAAGGAGTAACATCATTCCCTACAGAGGAAACAGCCAGTTCAAAGGCCCTAGTGTGGGAGGGAGGTGATATTTTGGGAAGCAAGAGAGCTAGTAAAGCAGGAGTAACCATGAGTTAAGGGACAGCAATAACAGATGAAGTGAAAAGATAGCAGATAAAATGAGGGTCAGGAGTCTATGGGGTCTTGGGGAAAATGGGGTGAGTAGAGATCAGATAAGGCCTTGTGAGTCATTGCAAAGACCACCTTTTCTCATTTTGGTGGGTAGGATTTCAAGCAAAGAAGTGGCACTATCCGACTTAGATTTCAAAAGAGATCACTCTGAATAACTTATTGAAAGTAGACTGACTGTAGGGAGCAGGATTCAAAAAAAGAAAGCTTTTAGGAAACGATATGGCAATACGATGGTGATTCAGACCATGTGGCAATAGTAATGGTGGGAAGAAGAGGTCAGATTCTAGAAATACTTCGACAGCTGCCGGGAGCCGGTCCATCCTTGCTGCTTGACACAGTCGCTGCAGGAAAGAAACATCTGCACAGCATATGTTTCAAGGGACCTGGCATATATAGCATATTGTTCTTAATATGTTTGCTCTCTTTAGCGCCATGTGTTTTAAGCAAGGTCACCTCTCCGAGAAAGGTTGTTTCCCCAGGTGGGATTTTTCCCTGAGGTTAGGGAGGGGATACAACCCCTTAATTAAGTGCCAGGCGGGTAGTTAAGCTACATAATCTTTACTCCCTGGAATGGAGATAAGAAACGCCCTAACCTTTGTAATAGAAATTGACAGGATTAAAATCGGCTGGTATAAATACGGATGTAACAAGACAATAAACATCAGATCCTGATCAGTTCCTAACCAGAACTCCGACCAGAACTTTGGCTGGAGATCCTGGCTAGAGGTCCTGACTAGGCTGCTGATCAACTGAAGGCTGTCTTCGTGTCATTCCTTCTTCGCCGACTCCGTCCACACCTTTGGGGACCCCTGGACCCGCTGGGATTGGACCCCAGCAGACAGCAGGGACAACAAGATTTCCACAAATACAATGAACAAACAAAAGATAGGCTCAAAGGTGGAGCTGCCATCCACTGAGATGGTTCATATCATAACTTTCCTTAAAATATATTTATTTATTGGTGAAAAGTTTTAGAATAAGAGCACAGAATTTGGGGTTAGATCTTACTTCAAGTCCTGGTTTGTTCACTTTCTAGATGTCTAGCCCTGTGAAAATAACCTTTTCAATCTCAGTTTTCTCATCAATAAAAATGGGTTAAAATGCCTACATTCCAAGTTTTCTGTTGGAAGTAAATGGGGATAATACATAATACATGCAAAGTTTCACAAGATGCCTCGTATGTAGCAAGTGCTCATTAAACTACAAATATGACTTGCTTTTACTTAGTATAATTACTATTTTTATTTTATATGTTTTATGTGCAGCAGTAGATATTTTCTTGATGGAAGGTGCCATCTTATTCATTCCCTGGAGAAATAACTTGTCCCATATAGAAAGTTAGCATGTGCCCTCCCTGTGTACTAATCATGACCTGGCTAACAGAATGCTGTGGATGCAGAACCTGGTAACAGAAGAAACAATAGTGAAAATGAGTCATTGGCCTTTTTATATTCACCTCTAAAAATGATAAAAACTGTATATATTTTCCTCTTTGGCCATATAAAGATTTTTAAACTTTAAGTCTGGAATACTAGTTGTACCAGTTAATAATGCGGATTGTTTTCAATAGATGGAGTTACACATATGTTGATATATGCGATTTGATATGTATGCCTTTTTGTTGTATTGACAGCAAGCTTCAAAACTTCATATGTCAAATTTGCTAAAGGTATTAACATCATAGATATTTTTACGCTTAAAAATGTCGAATTCCGTGCCAAAAAAAGAGCATTTGCGGGAAGTTTTAATTAATGACTTTTTTTTGAAGAACAAGTTATCATATACTTCGGGAAACTTACGGTGAACATGCTCCATCTCAAAATACTTGTGAACGCTGGTTTAAACGCTTTAAAAGTGATGATTTCTATGTGAAAGACAAAGAACATCCAGGTCAACCAAAAAAGTTTGAAGACCAACAATTGCAAGCATTATTGGATGAAGATGCGTGTCAAACTCAAAAACAACTTGCAGAAAGATTACACGTTTCTCAGCAAACAATTTCGGATCATTTACAAGCAATGGGAAAGATTTTAAAGGAAGGAAAATGGATGCCACATCAACTGAACGAAACACAAAAGGAAAACTGAAAAGTCATCAGTAAAATGTTGCTTCAATGGCACGAAAGAAAGTCTTTTGGCATCGAATTGGCATGAAAAGTGGTTTTATTTTGAGAATCCCAAAATGCACAAAATCATGGGTTGATTCAGGTCAACCATCAATATCGACTGCAAGGCCAAATCGCTCCAGAAAGAAGACAATGCTCTGCTTTTGGTGGAATCAGGAAGGTGAGATGTATCATGAGCTTCTAAAATCAGGTGAAACCGTTAATACTGATCTCTACCAACAACAAATGATCAATTTGAACTACACTTTGATCATGAAACAACCAGAATGTGCCAGAAGAACCGGCAAAGTAATTTTGCTTCATGATGACTCACCATCACACACTTCAAAACCAGTTAAAGACACGTTAAAAGATCTTGCCTGGGAAGTATTAACCCACCCGCCATATTCACCAGACCTTGCTCCTTCAGATTACCACTTGTTCCGATCTATGGCACACGCACTCTCTGAGCAGCACTTCAAAACATACGAAGAAGTGGAAAATTGGGTCTCTGAATGGTTTGCCTCAAAACAAGGAAAGTTCTATTGGGATGGGATCCACAAATTACCTGAAAGATGGGGGAAATGTGTAGCTAGCGATGGACATTACTTTGAATAAAGCACTTTTCATGTTTCTCTTGAAATTATCATGTTTTCTTTGATTACAAAATCTGCATTATTAACCGGTACACCTAGTATGCTGGGAGAGTATTGCAAGTTGAATTGCCACACCTCCCTTTTTATTCATGTTCCCCATGATCCCTTGTGGATTTTTCTCAGCTTGCCAATTCTTTCCTTTCACTCTGTGTAACTTCATTTTATTTCTCAAATATATCAACCTTGATATAAGAATTGCAAAAAAAAGTGTTTTTATTTTTAAAGTATCCTCTTTAAATGTGCTTAAGTCATATTGAAATCTGCTCCTCTCTCCCAAGCTTGTAGCAATCCTCCACAACTTGGCATCATATGTAAATTTAATGAGCCTTCACTTTCTTTCATCACCCAGGTCATTGGGTCATTACTTCATATCTCCCTTTGTGCTTTTAGAGAAAAGAAACCATGTTAATCTATCTTTTCCAGTCTTCCTATCCTTGCACAGTACTTTCTTATTTTCATTATACTTTGAGGACAAAAGCATCCTCATTTTTAATCTACTATTAAAATGGAAAATTTGTTACTAGACAACCATTTTATTAGATGTAATGCTTTCAACTCTTTTACCTTGCAGATTAGTTCTTACCTTTTTCTCTCCCCATTCTAAAAATATGTATGTAATTTTAGTTTTTTTAAATTCATATAATCAGTATGGCCTTGATATGATCCATGTTGAACATTACTTGGTATTTCTGCAAAAAACACTCAGATCTTTAATTTAAATCCACAAAAATTAGTATCTGCTCTGTTAGCTCCTAATCTTTATTTCTCTATAATCTTCCCCACCCTTATAATACATTTTTGTGTAACAAGTGATTTAAAGTATAATAAAATTACTATGCAGGAAGAATAACAAAAAACAGAAGTGGGAACAATTAGTATAATGAGAGAAGTTAAGCCAGCAAAACGCTGATGCAATGAGAAGTTGACTTTCGGCAGAGGTTAATATTGTCTAGTAACAGGGATCTTTGCGGGGAGAGCATGGAAGGGCAGTGGCAAGAAGTTTTTATTAAGTGCTACATAGTAGAGTATAAAAAATCATAAGTTCTACATGCTACAACTATAGACACAACAATATTTTCTGAAATTTCCAGATCTATCATGTTATCTCTATCTCTACCACAACTACAGGACTATTCTGCTGAATAAAGGTCAAATTTCTTACTATCACATAAGAGGTCTTCCAAGTTCTTACCAGCTTATCTTCCAAACCTATCTACTACCCCAAACCCTCGGTGTTCTATGATCATGTGAAATCCTTGATATTTTACTCAATCACTATTGTGTTCCTTTTATGAACCTTCTCTGTAAAAGGGTTCTTTTTTTTGAGCCTTTTAATCACTCTCCTTCTGCTTACCCACATAACTACATCTTATTCTTATTTTTATCATAATTCCCAAGATTTTGATGTTGGCATCCATTACTTTTTTCTAACCATCCTTTTCTTTTGAATCCCTACTTCAAGTGACTTCAGTGGGCCTTCCCATTCCATGGCCTATCAATCTCTCCCACCAGAGGATGAGCTCATTAGACTTGCTGGCCAGTCAGAATGTCCATAGGGAATCGCTGGCCCACGACATAGGGACTGGCCAGAGGTGATCTATTACCTAATCAGAACAAACCATAGCCCTTTGAGGGAACAAAAATAGATTCTGTTTTGAGGCAGGAAGTTTACTTTTTCTCTGAGCTCATTAGGATCATAAGGTTGAGGACTCATTCAGCCAAACTTGTTTGGGACCACCTCTCTAAGAATTACCTAGAAATTATGTCAGATAGAGGCAAAGAGCCATGAAGCTGATGAAAAGTAGATTTCTGATGACACTGCTGAAATACCTGGATTTAACCATTCCTAAAGCTTATACTAAATCTCAGGCTTATCAGTTATTCAGTCAACAAATTCCTTTCTATTGCTTAAGATGGCTTGAGTTATGTTTCTACATTTAAAATGGAAATACTGCTGATAATACTTATATGTAACTGCACTGATATTTATAAGCTGTCTCTCCTTTATGTCTTATTGATTGTTATACCCTAGCACTCAGCACACAGTGCCTGGAACATAAGCAGAGGCTTACACATGATTTCAGAATAAGTGCTGCAACCAGAGTTGTTGATTAAATATGGTAGTAGTAAGAATGTTGACACTAGAACCTGGTTTTCTGGCCAACATATCCTTGGATTGATCATGACTCAATTTTAAAATGAAAATAATATCCCCAAAAGAGGATTATGATAATGAAATGAGTTAAATGTAAACAACTTGGCACAGTGCCAATCACGGAATAATCATTCAATAAATATTAGCAATTGGTATTATTCATGGTTGTATAATTATCCACATTACCTGTCATACATTCATAAATGGTTTACTCATTCCATCTACAAAGTTAAATTGGTCATTGCATATTACCCACATGCCAATTTACTACTAGAAAGAACTTGAGAGAAGCCAAATTGGAGAACCAAACAAAGGCACTAAATATACATTAAGGTAGAGAAACAGTCAAAATGAAGTCCCTGATATTACAGCCAACCTGTTCTTGTTTTTATTTTTGCACATTTACATTTGAAAATTATCTTCCATACATGCTAGCAGGAACAGGGGTCACTATTTTTTACTAAATTTTTAGATGTTTGATTTAGTACCATATGCATGAATCCAAACAATGAGGGCCCATCAAGTAAACATGATGAACAAGTAGACAAAAAATCAATAAGAATATAGAAGACTTACACAACTCTTATCAACCAACTTGACCTAATTGCCATTTATAAAACATTCCAGGCAACAAGAATGAAATACACATTCTTTTGAAGTGCATGTGTGATACATTTACCAACAGACATCAAATTCTAAGAAGATTCAAGACATACAGAATATAGTTTACTTACCATGATAAAATTAAATAAAAAATAAATAACAAAAAACTTTCTGGAAAATTGTCAAATATTTGTAAGCTAAAAAATGCATTTTTAATAACTCATGGGGCAATTAATAAATCGAATGTGAAATTATAAAGTATTTTAAAGTGAATGAAAATGAAACCTCAATATAGCAAAACTTGGAGCATGCCATTGGTAATACACTTAGGAGGACATTTATGCAATAAACATCTGAATTATAATAGAAGAAAGGTCTCCAACTAAAGACCTTAGTGTGTACCTTAAGAAACCAGAGAAGGACAAGTTAAACCTAAAGTATATAGAAGGAAATAATATTGATTAGAAAGATAAGTCTATAAAAT
>NW_005876329.1:0-10173 GCF_000147115.1 Myotis lucifugus | reverse complement strand
ACAACAAGTTTGGTTCCTTCTGAGAGCTCTCATTGGTTTTCATGTGGCTGCCTTCTCCCTGTGTCCTCGCAAGTTCCTTCCTTGGTCTGTGTTTTTTGTTTGTTTGTTTGTTTGTTTTTAATATATTTTATTGATTTTTTACAGAGAGGAAGGGAGAGGGATACAGAGTTTGAAACATTGATGAGAGAGAAACATCGATCAGCTGCCTCCTGCACACCCCCTCCTGGGGATGTGCCCGCAACCAAGGTACATGCCCTTGACTGGAATCGAACCTGGAACCCTTCAGTCCACAGGCCAACGCTCTATCCACTGAGCCAAACTGGTTAGGGCTGTGTTATTTTTTTTAAGAAAAATTAATCTTTGTTGTTGAGATTACTACAGAGGTCCCTCTTTATTTCCCTCCATAGCTCCCCTTCACCTGGTTCCCACCCGCCCCAGGCCCTTGCCACCCTATTGTCTGTGTCCATAGGTAATGCATACATGCATATAATATCTTTATCTAATCTCTTCCCGCAACCCCCACACCCTCTTCCCTCTGAGAATCGTCAGTCTGTTCCATTTCCATGCCCCTGCTTCTATTCCATTCACCAGTTTATTCTGTTCATCAGATTTTTTATTCATTTGATTTTTAGATTCAATTATTGATAGATATGTATTTGTTGACACTTTGTTGTTCATATTTTTCATCATTACCTTTTTCTTCCTCTTCTTAAAGAATACCCTTCAGCATTTCATATAATATTGGTTTGGTGGTGATGAACTCCTTTAGCTTTTTCTTGTCTATGAAGCTCTTTATCTGACCCTCAATTCTAAATGATAGTTTTTCTGGGTAGAGTAATCTTGGTTGTAGGTTCTTGCTATTCATCCCTTTGAATATTTCTTTCCACTCCCTTCTGGCCTGCGTGGTTTCTGTTGAGAAATCAGCTGACAGTTGTATGGGCACGTCCTTGTAGGTAACTAACTGCTTTTCTCTTGATGCTTTTACGATTCTCTCTTTGTCTTTTGCCCTTGGCATTTTAATTATGATGTATCTTGGTGTGGTCCTCTTTGGGTTCCTCTTGTTTGGGGTTCTCTGTGCTTCCTGGACTTGTAAGTCTATTTCTTTCCCCAGGTAGGGGAAGTTTTCTGTCATTATTTCTTCAAATAGGTTTTCAATATCTTGCTCTCTCTCTTCTTCTGGCACCCCCATAATTTGGATGTTGGTATACTTGTCCCAGAGGCTTCTTACACTATCTTCATATTTTTGGATATTTTTGTGTGTGTGTTTTCTTCTGGTTGGGTGATTTTTGCTTTCTCATATTTCAAATCATTGATTTGATTCTCGGGATCCTCTAGTCTACTGTTGAATCCCTGTATATTATTCTTTATTTCAGTTAGTGTATGCTTAATTTCTGACTGGTCCTTTTCCATTTTTTTAGCATTCTCACTAAGATCCTTGAAAGTCTCACTAAGTCCTTTAGAGGTTTCTAGAAGATTCTTGAGTAGCCTTGTAACTGTGGTTTTGAACTCTATATCCAGTAGTTTGCTTTCTTCCATTTCTTTCACTTGTGACATGTTTCTTTGTCTCCGCATTTTGGCTGCTTCCCTGTGTTTGTTTCTATGTGTTGGGTAGAGCTGCTAAATCTCCTTGAGTTGATAGAGTGGCCTTGTGTAGTAGGTGCACCCCTTTGTCAGCTGTTTGCACAGTCTTGTTGTAGTTATGCCTTGATTGCTGTTGGTGTCACTGGGAGGAATTGACCTCCAGGCCAGTTGGCTGTGGGGACCAGCTGAGACTACAGTGGGAGAGCTGCTGTGAAGGATACACCCTTATGGAGCAGGACTTGCTTCAGTGGGGCTTTGGTGGTCACTGAGTCTGCCCCTTGAGTGTGTTGCTTATGGATGTGAAGAGTTGTAATCTGATATGGTCTCACACTGACTACTGGGTACACTGGCTCTTTCGTCTCCAAGGAGGTGCAAAGTCAGCCACTGCCTGGGGCCACCCAGCAGGAGTTACAGAGAGATCTGCAGATTCCTCCTCTTTGTATTGGGTTTGGAAGTGCCCAGACGAGGCCCAACTTTGAAGCAAGGCATGCAGGTGCTGGTGCTGGGTCTTGGGCCTTTTATTGATAGGTTTGGGGCTCCCTGACCCAGCTGCAGCTCCTTTGACAGGTATTAGCCTGAGAAAGGACAGGCCATTCATATGCAAAAGCCATTGCCCACAGCTTGGGTGGGGTTGTAAATTGGATGAGGCCGGAACTCAGGAAATGACCAGGGCGGAGCAAACAGAAATGGCTGTCAGTCAGCCCTGCAACCAGGGAAGTCCCAGCATAGGAACAATGACTGCTGCAAGCACTTCCATCAGGAAGAAAGCTTCCCCTGAGTTCCTGTCCTGATGACAGACAGTCCAGTTTCCCCTCATATTTGTCTGGGTCCTCCAGATCCTCACCTGGCACTGGAGCTCAGAAGAAGTGGGAGCTTGTATGGTCAGTTCATGGTGCCAGCCTTTTAAGAGCAACAGCTGGGTCTCCAGCTGCCTCTGTGTCACTGAGCCCAATCAGCACTGGTTTTTACAGCCCATAGTTCTTATTGCCCATAGGGACTTCTTTTCCCAGCTCTGGGACCCTGGGCTGAGCATCTGGTGTGGGGCTGGGACTTGTTGCTCCTCCAGGCAGCCTCTGCAGAGATGATCTCCCTCCTGATTAAAAAAGCAGCACACGTGGGTGCCGGACCAGCCCATTCTGTGCCTCTGCACCTCTTACCAGTCTCAGTGTGTTTTCTTCTTTACCTCTCTAGTTGTAGGAATTCCATTCAGCCAGCTTTACAGCAGTTCTGGATGGTGGTTGTTCTGTATTTTAGTTGTAATTTTGATGTGGTTGTGGGAGGCAGCGATTACAGGCATTTGCCTATGTCATCATCTTGGTTCTCCCTGGTGTGGGTTCTTTGTTTCCTAATCCTCTTCTTATAAGAACACCCGTCACATTGGATGAATGCCCTCCCATATGTCCCCATATGTCCTCATCTTGGCTTAAATACCTCTTTAATGGTCTTCTCTCCAAATATAGTCATATTCTGAAGTACTGGGGTTTAGGACCTCAATATATGTTCACCACAAAGTTAGTGCTTGTTTCTATCATGCCACCTGTTTATCCAAATAATTTTCTAATCTCTTATCTCAATCTGCTAAGAATGACTATTATTTCCACCTCCTTAAGACATTCCCTCACTGCTATCCCGTTGTGTGGGATCTATCAGAAAATATGGCTGCTACCAACTCTTTCCCTGTCTGTACACATGTGCTATCCCCCTTCTTGAATCTGGGCCTCTTGTGACTGGTTTGACCAGTATAATACAGCACTCTGCCAGTTCTGAGCCCAGCCTTCAAGAGGAATGCCCACTTCTGCCGCCTGGCTCTTGAAGCCTTGAGCCAATTGCGAGGAATTCAAGTTCCTCTGTGGAATAAGACCCTACAGGAAGGAGCATTGAATTGCTAGAAATGTTAGTGAGGAAGACATCTTGGGCAGATCACTTTTACCTTGAGCATATGTTGATGAAAACTCTAACTAGAAGTATTGCATTTTCCTTGACATCATCCTTTGAATCATAACAACCTCTGTGCTTATCCCAATTCACTGAAACCCCTGCCCCTGTTGTGCCACCTGGGATGGATAGGTTACCACTATCTTAGAGAATTCCTCTACACTAGCCCAGTACATCGAGTAGGCAGTGAGTGCAGTCTTGACTTCTGTCCTTACCCAAGAGGTCAGCTGTCTCTGTCCAAAGGGAACTAAAGCCTCTAAACAATTTAATAAAATTAATGCATTTTATAGGATGGACTCTTGCACTTTTAACATAAAACCAATTCCATATAATTTTAAATCTATTCACTGAATCTACCATCCACAGAGTGGTTCTCAAATATTCTTGAACCTGAAATGCCTATTAAGGTACAATTGGCACTGTCAACATTCCTTGCACAATTTTAATGAGAAAAAAAATTGAAAGCACACCTCTCCGTACGGCTAGGCATTAATCACTGTAATGATAGCAGGGAAGTAAATTAACGAATACTATAACCTCTTACCCTTCAGAAGCTAAGTAAGCATAAAGGTACCACAGGAAAATTGGTTACATCTGAACCCATTCCAATTCTACACCTTTCCAGTTTTGCTTCCATATTTTAGTTTACAGTGAGTCTAGCTAGCTAAAACATATTTTCTTCTTCATTTCCATATTCTGTCTTATATATTGGGTTGGTTTGTTTATTGATGACTCTAAATCATTTTTCTTTTGGAATCATTTTTTCTTTTGTGTGTTCCTTTGTATCACATGAGCTAGAAACTTAAGAATTATATTTACCAAAATTCCACCCACAGAATTCCTGGTAAGATTCCAATAGGTCTCTCATGCAAGATGCAGATGGCTAAAAAGAAGCAGAAAACATTATTCCTCCTAAGCAGAAGTGGACAAACATGGGTTTTGGGAGAAGACAAATGCCTTCTGGGTATTCTCCTACCTTTCATTCAATTTGATGCTACAAGCAGCTGAGATCATCATTGGCCCTTTCCCAAAAATTTCTAGATCTTTCAGGTTGGACCACAGGCAAAAGGCTTTGCCAACTAGGCCTCCTAGGGGAAGCTACCCTCCCTCCGCACAGCAGACTTGTTGCTCAGTCAGACATTGATATTCTCTAGAGCAGCGGTTCTCAACCTGTGGGTCTCAACCCCTTTGGAGGGTCGAACGACCCTTTCACAGGGGTCGCCTAAGACCATCGGAAAACACATATATAATTACATATTGTTTTTGTGATTAATCACTATGCTTTAATTATGTTCAATTTGTAACAATGAAATTGGGGGTCACCACAACATGAGGAACTGTATTAAAGGGTCGTGGCATTAGGAAGGCTGAGAACCACTGCTCTAGAGGAAATGAAGTCAAGGAGGTAGGTTTTTTGGGACTAGCCCTGCTTATACACATATCTAAGGTGACCTAACCAGGGGGCCTTGGGAGTGTCCACACTTTCCAGGTACTTCCTTGTCTGGGACCTTATTAGGGGCCTTGCCCAAGGCACTTTATCTACTTTGACCTTTCCACTGCTTGCTCAGCCCCAAGTCCCCCCCACCAGCTCATGGATCCATAAAGATGTTCTCCTCATGGGATATGATCCCAACCATCTGCAAGGCATCCACCTGACCCTGCCCAGTGCTCTTCTATGGGGGAAATTTGGAACACTGGGAAGCCAATGTGTCCTTTTGTCCCTTACCTGCACTGTCACAGAAAGCCGTAAAGGCTTGACTGTTATTTTCAGTTGGGCTTGTTGCCCTGATTCACCAGATTGCATCGGATTCCTGATCCCTGCCCTGGGTTCTAATTGCCTGCGTTAAATCCCCCTTCCCACATTAAATATCTAGAGTTCTTTTGTTCTGACAGAGCCTTTCTGATACATACATGTACCCAGTGTTTCTTCTTTTTCTTTTACTTCCCAGGAAGAAATATTACACTTCCTGCTCAAGGTTAATTCATTTCCTCAGTCATTTATTCACTCATGCATTTAGGCATATTTATTAAACATCTGGTACTGTGTTATTATCACTGGCACTGTGTTAATTCCTGAGAATATAAAATGAAGACTTGGTCTATGCCCTGAAGGAGTACATTGTCTTATCCCTGAGACACAAAGAGGCAAATGATTACAATTCAGAAGTAATCATAGGGCATAAGGCTAGGGCCATAAACCCATAGGAATGGTGTCCTTGTAAGAAGAGGAAAAGATACCAGAGTTCTTATTCTCTCTCTCTCTCTCTCTATCTCTCTCTCTCTCTCTCTCTCTCTCTCTCTCTCTTTCTCCCTCCCTCCTTCCCTCCCTCCCTCCTTCATGTATGCACAAAGAAAAGACCATGTGAGAACACAGCAAGAAGACACATCTTCAAGCAAAGGAGAGCTTTTTCACCAGAAACCAACTACTATTCTGGTACTTTAATCTTCGACTTCTAGTCTCCAGAACTGTGAGTAAATAAATTTCTGTTGTATTTTGTTAGGGCAACTTGAGCAGACTTAAACCTGAAGGATGAGAGATAATGGCTATGTGCAAAGTAGGGAGACAAGCGAGAGAGGAAATAGTGGATACAGAGTCCAGGATACTAAGAAGAGCCAGATATCCTGGGCAGATTTAAGAACTGTCTGCCAGGGATCCTATAGGCCCATTGGGAATATTTCTGATATATCTTCAGGAGTGAGTCCAAGATGACAGGATCACTAATTATGGAAATAACAAATGGATTTTGTGTCTGGTGGATCTGAGGTCCAATTCTAAGGAGTAAAATGTGATTGAGATGGGGGAAGAGACCAAAGTTCTACATGCTGGTAGTGACTGAGGCACTGATAACCAATGACTACATTCAACTTTTTCATGTTACAGACGTGAAATCAAAACACAGGGATATGAAGAGTATTAACAGGGATTAAACAGACATATCACACCAGCATACTTATGAATCTCAGTCTCCTGTATATCCCTTTCAAGTATTTTCATTTAAACTGAACCAAATTACCCTTCCCAAATTTATGTCTCATAATTGGGCTATGGCACCAAACCTGGATATCTAGAAAAATGGTCTCTATGGTATTTGAATGTGGAAAACTGAAACTACAATCTAAAAGCATTCACTATTGTCCTGGACAGTGTGGTTCGACCCAGGGCCCCGTCTGGGGTGCATTCAGGAGGCAACCAATTGATGTCTCTCTCACATCAAAGTTTCTCTCTCTCTCTCTCTCTCTCTCTCTCTCTCTCTCTCTCTCTCCCTCTCTACTCATCTATTCCTCCCTATCTCCCTTCCACTTTCTCTAAAAATCAATGGAAAAAATATCCTTGGGTGAGGATTAATTAAAGCATTAACTGTTAATGCTCTTGTTTTCTCTATATACTTAGTAGTATTGACCAAGCACTGTTTGAAGGTTCAGGGTCTACATAGGTTGATTATTGGACTGTAAACTAAAAAAAAATCTCACTTTTATAATTGTAGTAAGAACAGTAGCAATGTTTATTTATTGCGTATTTATGATATGTCTAACAGTCAGCTAGATGTTTCATAAAACATATTTAATTTATGCAGTAGATATTTTTAGTACCAACAGATGAAGAAAATAGGGAATACCAGGAAAAGATGCTCAAGGTTATCCAGCTAAGAAAATGAAGGACCTGAAAATGAAGTAATTTTCCGGTGAATGTTTAACAACCACGGAAGCTTGGGTCTGCAGCATTTGAGGATTTCGGTAGCATTAATACACTCACAATGATTTCAAACTGTAAATGTGATGCCACTGACCTGCTAACACGCACAGCAGCAAACCATTACACAGTTGACTCGAGAACAACATGGATTTGAACTCCACAGGTCCTCTTATACTTGGATTTTTTCAATAAATACAGCTGACCCTTCCATGGATTTCAACCAACCATGGTTGGAAAAAAAAGTATTTTTTCATTCCTAACCATAGTTTCACAGCCATGGATTCTCAACTACCTATAGAAAATACTTATTTCTTTTTTAAAAATTAAATGTGGTGACATCTATAACAATAAAAGCATAATGTGCTAATTAGACCAGAAAGCTGAACAACCTTTCAGACATCATTCCAAACGTCCTTCTGGATGAAGCTGCCACGGTGGGGGCTGAGGCAGAGGTGGTTAGGGGTGGTCAGGCAGGCAGGTGAGCAGTTAGGGGCGATTAGGCAGGCAGGTAGGCAAGCAATTAGGAGCCAGCAGTTCTGGATTGTGAAAGGGTGCTGGCCGGGCTGAGGGACTCCCCCCTCCCCTCATGCACTGGGCCTCTAGTTAGTTAATCTATACTAATAAAAGGGTAATATGCTAATTAGACAAGACATCTTCCAGACACCCTTCTGGACAAAACCATGGTGGCGGGGGCCGAGGCAGAGGCGGTTAGGGGCAATCAGGCCAGCAGGGGAGCAGTTAGGGATGATCAGGCTGGCAGGGGAGCAGTTGGGGATGATCAAGCCAGCAGGGGAACAGTTAGGGGCATCAGGCCTGCAGGCAGAGGTGGTTAGGGGCAATCAGGCAGGCAGGCAGGTGAGCGATTAGGAGCCAGAAGTCCTGGATTGTGAGAAGGATGTCTGGGATCAGGCCTGAACTGGCAGTCAGACATCCCCCAAGGGGTCCCAGATTGGAGAGGGTGCAGGCCGGGCTGAGGGACCCCCTCCCCCATGCACAAATTTCATGCACCGGGCCTCTAGTAAGATTATAAAGGTTTCAAATATACATTTCTATGATACATGATTTGTATATTGCATTGTGTGCCCACCACCCAAAGTCAAATCATCTTTCTTCATCATATATTTGACCCCCTTTACCATTTACTGCCCTTCTACCTCCTTTCCTTTGGTAACAAACATACTATTGCCTGTATCTATAAGCTTCTTTTAAAAAAATTATTTTTTCATTTATTGATTTTAGTTTTATATCCCACATATGAGTGAAATCACATGATTCTTAACTGTTTATTTCACTTAACGTGATATTCTCAAGATCTTCCATTTGTTGCAAATAGCAATATTTAATATATTTTTTTAATGGCTGAGTAGTAAAAATTATTTCAATCTACAGATAAAAAAATACTGTTTTTGATCAGTGGATGGTTGAATCCTGAAAGTGAAGGGCCCACTGTAGTTGTTTTCGAAGAGTCAAGAGTCATAGCAGATTTGTGGATGTTCAACTGTTTGGGGGTTGGCACTACTAATCACCCTGCTTTTTCAAGGACCAAATGTATGGCACTTCTACCATAACCATTGTTCTCACAAGCCTGGGGAGCCAGTTCCAGCACCGCTGTATAATGGGAGTGTGACTCCTGAGTTTGTACATGTAAAACCTAGGCTATATTTTCTCTTTTTGCCACTGGGCTTTGAAACGGGTATAATGAGTGTAACTTGCCAGGTGTGTGATTTACAAGGATTTTGCTTTTTTCATGTTCCATCTCTTCAACTTCACAGCCAAAGATGTTTCTTTTTACTTGACAGTCAAAGATTGTATTCAGTTGGAAAGATATTGACCTCTGTTTTCAATTTCCATGTCTTCAGAGGGTAGATTGGGAAATGGACTGGCCAGTTTCTATAACCATATTGTTAGAAACATATGGGATCTGGGACACTAATTTTTAGAGAGGATGTAGGTAAAACTGATACTTATTCATGCAACGCTTATTCCCAACCTTGTTCCTGCACAGAGAGCCTAAATTTTGTTCTGGCTTTATGTCCAAGCTTCCCCATGTGCTTTGGTAAATCCTTATGGTTCTAGACCAATGATCAGGTCCCATAAACTTTGGCAATGATGGATTTTAGTTTGGGCATGTTACCCAAATAAGGCCAGGGAGATATGAAGTGATACCTGAAACCTGGGAAATGTTTCTGAGTTCTTAAACACAAAACAGTCACTTTCCTTGCCTCCCTTTCATTGGCATAAAAATATTTGATGTCAGGAGCCATAGAATTATTACAAAAATGAAATAAGCTAACCAGCTGTTTGTAACAAAGTAGGAAGATAGCAAAAACTTGGATTGCTACTGATAACTTGGAGCTGCTAAATTAATAACCCCATAGTTTCCCTTCCTCAGGTCTTGTACTGTGAACTAATAAAATCCCCTTATTTGTTACTTAAGTGGGTTTTTTGTTTCTTCTATCCCCACATCTAGCCTTGTACATACTATCTTTTTATCTCCTTTTTCTTTGTTTGTTTGTTTAGTTTCTTTTTCCTCTGCATATCTTTTTTTGGTTATATTCTATCTTATTTAAATTTTTATAATGAGACTAGAGGCCCGATGCACAAAATTCGTGCAAGGGGCTCAGCCCTTGCAGCCCCGGCTTTGTGCAAGAGTAGGCCTTCCTTCCCCCTGCTGCCGGCACCAGCTTCCCTCTGGCACACAGGACCCGGGCTTCGCTCCTCTGGCCACCAGCAGGCACCCGGGACCTGGGCTGGCTTCCCTCTGGCCTAGGCTTTGTCAGGAAGGACGTCTGGAAGACGTCCCATCTAATTAGCATATTATCCTTTTATTATTATAGAAGATACGCTGACTGAAATATGACCACAGATTTGGGAGACTTTGAGTGATAGCTGGCAAAAAGGAAAGTAAACATTTTCTGCCCCTCAAAACCTGAAGGCATTGATGCAATCTTTTGAAACAAATT
>NW_005876328.1:0-10174 GCF_000147115.1 Myotis lucifugus | reverse complement strand
GGTAATTAAAGGAGCAGAAAAGCCCTGCCTCAAGGACAGGCAAGGGAAAAACACAGACAAAAGAGGAAGGTTGGAGAGAAGAGAACTTCTAGGAAAATTAAGGAGTGAGAAGGGCCAAGAGAAAGTGATGTTTCCCATCAGCATCACAAGATGATAAAATACAGGAGTAAAGTGAGAAGAAGCACAGGGCTTATCACATGGAAAACTCAAGAGATGAAAGAAGAAAGAGCTTGGAAGCAATTCTAGACATTCTAGCAGAATTCTTTCAAACAAAGCACAAGTAAGTATAGGAATGTATAAGAGAAATAGCATCAGCATAAGAGGTATGTTTTTACTTTGAGAGAGGGAGAATTGAATGGATTTTATTAGGACATTTTAAATATTCCCATTGGCAATATTTCCTTAGAATTTACAACTGCATTTATCTGTATTACTGTGATTAAAATAAAGTTAGAGTAGTGACTTTTAAATCTTGATAATTTGTGTCAAGTGCTGCTCAGGCAGCAGGGAATTTCAAGTGTTTTTGTTAGTCCCAGTTATATTTTTGTTTGTTTCTCCCAGATTGCACTTTTATGGGATCTTCATTTATATGATAAGTTTTCTGGCCACAAATACATAAGGTACATAATGTAAGAATTGGCCCTTCTATTTTTGGCTATATCAAACTTTTTTTAATTAAATCTTTATTGTTCAGATTATTACAATTGTTCCTCTTTTTCCCCCCATAGCTCCCCTCCACCCGGTTCCCACCCCGCCCTCTACCCTTACCCCCCCACACTGTCCTCATCCATAGGTGTATGATTTTTGTCCAGTCTCTTCCCGCACCCCCCACACTCCTTCCCCTCCTGAGAATAGTCAGTCCACTCCCTTTCTATGCCCCTGATTCTATTATATTCACCAGTTTATTCTGCTCATCAGATTATTTATTCACTTGATTTTTAGATTCACTTGTTGATGTGTATTTGTTGTTCATAATTTGTATCTTTACCTTTTTCTTCTTCTTCCTCTTCTTAAAGGATACCTTTCAGCATTTCATATAATACTGGTTTGGTGGTGAAGAACTCCTTTAGCTTTTTCTTATATGTGAAGCTCTTTATCTGACCTTCAATTCTGAATGATAGCTTTGCTGGGTAAAGTAATCTTGGTTGTAGGTTCTTGGTATTCATCACTTTGAATATTTCTTGCCACTCCCTTCTGGCCTGCATAGTTTCTGTTGAGAAATCAGCTGACAGTCGTATGGGTACTCCCTTTTAGGTAACTGACTTTTTTTTATCTTGCTGCTTTTAAGATTCTCTCTTTGTCTTTTGCTCTTGGCATTTTAATTATGATGTGTCTTGGTGTTGTCCTCTTTGGATTCCTTTTGTTTGGGGTTCTCTGTGCTTCCTGGACTTGTAAGTCTATTTCCTTCACCAGGTAGGGAAGTTTTCTGTCATTATTTCTTCAAATAGGTTTTCAATATCTTGCTCTCTCTCTTCTTCTGGCACCCCCATAATTCGGATGTTGGTACGTTTGAAGTTGTCCCAGAGGCTCCTTACACTATCTTCGTATTTTTGGATTCTTTTTTCTTTTTGTTTTTCCGGTTGGATGTTTTTTGCTTCTTGGTATTTCAAATCTTTGACTTGATTCTTGCGATCTTCTAGTCTGCTGTTGGAACTCTGTATAATATTTTTTATTTCAGTCAGTGTATGCTTAATTTCTAGTTGGTCCTTGTTCATAACCTCGAGGGTCTCACCAGATTTCTTGAGGGTCTCATTAAGTTTATCTGCAGTTTCTAGAGAATTCTTGAAAAACCTTAAAAAGTGTGGTTTTGAACTCTATATCCAGTAGTTTGCTTTCCTCCATTTCTGTCATTTGTGACCTGTTTCTTTGTCTCCGCATTTTTTTATGCTTCCCTGTGTTGATAGAGTGGCTTTGTGTGCTAGGTGTCCTATAGGGCCCCAGTGGCTCAGCCTCCCCAATTACCTGAAGTGGACACTCTTGGTGCACCCCTTTGTGGGCTTTGTGCACAGTCTTGTTGTAGTTAAGCCTTGATTGTTGTAGGTATCACTGGGAGGAATTGACCTCCAGGCCAATTGGCTGTGAGAATCAGCTGTGTCTGCAGTGGGAGAACTTCTGTGCTGGAGACACCCTTCTGGGGCAAGACTTGCTTCAGTGGGGCTTTGATGCTCACTGAGTCTGCCCCCTGAGTGTGTCCTTTATGGATCTGAGGAGTTGTAATCTGGATGGTCCCACTCTGACCACTGGGTACACTGGCTCTTGGATTTAAGGAGGTGCTAATTTAGCCTCTGCCTGAGGCTACCCAGCAGGAGCCCAGCTATGAAGCAATGCAAGCTACTGTGGGGCCTTGGGCCTTCTTTTGGAAGTTCTGGTTTTCTCTGACCCAGCTGCAGTTTGTTAGGTAATTTTCAGATTGCAAAGGGCCAGGCCTTTCATATGCAAAAGCCTCTGCGCACAGCTTGGGTGGGGCGGGGTCTCTGGGGATCAACCAGGTGGAGTAAGCAGCTATGGCTGCTCCTCAGTCCTACCCTAAGAGGCCCCACTTCTCAGTGTCCCGGAAATCACTGCAAGCACCTCTGAGAGAAAGCCGCCTTCAAGTTCCGACTGATGCCAGACAGTCCAGTTTCTCCTATGAGTCTGGGTCCCCAGAGACTCACCCAGAACTGGAGTTCAGAGCAGTCAGGAGCTTGAGACTCCCTCCCGATTGAAAAAGACAACCGTGTCTTCAGTTTCCAGTCCTTTCTACGTGCACCGTTTTCTCAGCTGCCAGCCCTTTCCGAGTGCACCTCCGTACCTCTGCACTTTACTTCCACACCTCACCTCCTCTGAGTCTCAGTGTGGTTTTCTCTTTCCTTCTAGTTGTAGAATTCCACTCAGCCAGCCTTCCTGTGGTTCTGGATGATGTACGTTTTGTCTTTTAGTTGTATTTTTTAAGTGGTTGTGCGAGGCAGCAATTCCTGGTGTTTACCTATGTCGCCATCTTGGTTTCCCTATATCAAACTTTTAAAAAAAATGTTTTTATTGATTTTTAGAGTGAGTCAGGGAGAGATATAGGTGAAAACATCAGTGAGAGAGAAACATCATGGATTAGCTGCCTCCTCATGTTTCCCACAAGGGATTGAGCCTGCAACCTGGGCATGTGCCCTGACAAGGAGAAAAACCAGTGACCATTTGATCATGGGTTGATGCCCAACCACGGAGCTACACCAGTGGGATCAAACTTTATTTTTTTATTTTTTAATCAACTCACATTATTCCATCTCTCTCACCCCAGCTGAAGATCTTGAACTCCCTTGTGACTATCAAACTAGTCAACTTGCAAACATTTGTGTCTTTGGGTTTTGTTTTCTCCTTTAATGAGTGGATTTTCCGGCCTATACACCTATGTCGAGCCCCTGTTGTTTCTGTGTAATTCATTTTCTCTTTGTTCTCTCATGAATTTCTCTGTCCCTACTAAATCATCCTTATAAACATGAGAGCACATTATTCTCCCAATTTATAGAACAAACAAACAAATAATATCTATGTGCCTCCTCCCTGCCCCCCTCCCCTTACTCCATTGGGTATTGTGTTTCACAGTCAAGGCTACAAATTCAAATATTAAATTACCTCTGTAATTGCCAGTTTACTCTTTCCCTAGCTCATTCCTTGGTCTTCCTACCATGAGGCCAGCAAGAAAGGAAACCACCAGGAAATCACCTGAAACCATCATCTCAAATTTTGTGATTATTTTTCTCTTCATTAGAATTATGGTTTTATCATATGTGCATCTCAGCACCTCATCTCATACAATTTCTTCATAAATGTTTACTTTTAAGTTAAGTAAATAACAACCCCTCTCTTTTTTTATGGCTATCTGATATGGAATTCATTGCAATAACTTCCAGCCACATTTGTTTTTATGGAGAGAGTGTAGTGGCTCAAAACAAACAACCAAAGAAACAAAAAAATCTTTTTTAAAGCACAGCTGTTATTAGTGTCTTTGGAAAGTTTAATTTAAATCTGTTTTTTGACATCTTATAAACAGCTTCTGTTTTTCTGTAAACTAGGACACCATAGTTAGCTACACAACAAATTTGCCTAGAATTATAAATCAACACTGCAAAACATTTATATTTTTAGCCCCTTTCATAATAGACAGACATACAAGTTTAAAGAATTCACTGAATACTTAAGTAAAAATCTGCAAAGATTTTCACCAATGCAATACAAACTCAATACAATATATTCTACTTCATTTTATATTATTAATTATGGTAAAGATTTTATTTAGCTTTAAGAAAGTTTTTTTTTTAATTGTAGAGTACTCCTAATACTTGTACTACTAATAGTACTACTACATAGTACCACTTATAAGTTCATGTTTTCAGGGTAATATGATGAGTTTTAACACTATTCTTGATTCATGTTAATCTTTTAAATTTTGTAAAAGATTCATTCAGTCTTTTAAGGTCATCACTTAATTTCCATGTTCAAGGATTGTGCTAAGAGTTGCAAGCAATATAAAAAGGGCATTTTCTTGAATAATAAATGTACTTTGGAATGTAAAACAAGTAAATTAAAATAATAATAATATTTGACAATGCTACAATTTGCTTATCTCACATATATATCTATTGTGTTCATATTGTGCGCTAGTGTTAAATAAGTAGAAATCATGCTTGTCATTAAGGAGGTTCCAGTATGGAGAAGAAAAGAAAAAGTAAAAAACAGCTAAATAAAATGTGAAATCACTATAATTATTACTATAAACACAGCTGTATAAAGTGCAATGTAAGAAAAGCTATGGAGACACTAAAGAGCATAGATTAAATTGAAATCCTGTGAGCTTGAGCTCTGGGAATATATAGAAGTTTGAAATGATGTTTAGCAGAGACAAATGGAAAAAATTCTTTGCTTTGGCTATTAGATAGAATTGAAGAATACTTTGGATTTACATGGATATGGATGAGGGAGTAGCATAGACGGTGGATGAATGTATGGAATACTCTGAAGCAGTTTTGTTACTGGTGGAGCGAGGTCCTTGTCCCTGCCAGTTGCTCGTGGGGATAGATTTCATATGATATCTTAAGAAAAAGCATTTCCTGAGACTCGCATGGGAGGATGAGATATCATGGGAAGCTTTATTTTCGGTGGAATTTTACCCCTGAGTTTCCAAGGTCTCATTTCCCTTTGCCCAGTCAGAGAAGTGTAGCTGGGGCTTCAATAGAGCTAAAGTCAGAGCCAGTGTCCAGAGTTTCCTTGCTTTGTTGGAGCTGAGTCCATTCCCGCATCCAGCTAGCTTAGCCTGTGCTTTTCTAGTTTAGTCCATTAGTCCTCTGTGTGTGGGATCCTTATGGTCATGGGCAATATGAACGAATGCAAGAGAGCCAAGAGACAAGAACAGTAAGAGCCACAAGAGCAACCAGAGAGACCTTCTTTGTTTAGGGCAGAGGTCCTCAACCTGTGGGACGCGACCCCTTTGGCGGTCAAACGACTCTTTCACAGGGGTCGCCTAAGACCATCCTGCATATCAGATATTTACATTACGATTCATTACAGTAGCAACATTACAGTTATGAAGTAGCAACGAAAACAATTTTATGGTTGGGTCACAACATGAGCAACTGTATTTAAAGGCCAGAAGGTTGAGAACCACTGGTTTAGGCGCTAAACTTTAGGGGATTATATATACCCAAATTTTCACTGGCTTTCATTGGCTCCACCAATCCTGGCCAATGCATGGTTCTCCAGGCTTGACCTTCCCTAGTCACACCAACTTCACTGTGTATGAGTCTACCTCCCCTTTGTTTTACCCCCTTTCCCCAGTGATCTGCAGAGAGTGAGTCAGTGGTTCTCTAGGGAGTGCAATATTTCAGCTTCCTGGTGAAGCTGCCCAAGTGGTTATGCTTATACCGTAATATCGGGTCCCCTTTTCTCCTTTCCTATTATTAATAAGAAGTACATATCATCACCTGAATAGTATTCTCCCCACTAATGTTGGAATGTAGAAAAAATGAGACAATGCAGAGTATAAGACAACTTGTCACAAATTAAATATTATGGGAGAAAAAAGAAAAAAAAGAGCATGAAGATTATTCAAGATTAAAAGTAATTACATAAGTATAAACTAAATGCAATGAATAAAGCTTCATGGATCCTGGATCTAAGGAAAAGATACCTATAAAAGATATTTTTGAGGGCTAACGAGAAATTTAAATATGCACTATGGAGTAGATGATATTATTGAATGAATGCTAATGTTCTTAGATGGGTTAATGACAGTGTGTTAGTATAGAGAATGTCTTTATTTTTATAATTTGCACACCGAGGAGAAGTGTCATAATTTGCACAACATTAGATGGTTTATCAACAACAAAAAGAGTTAGATATATAGCTAAGGCCAAAATTGATCATTGTACTATTTTTTCTATCTTTTTGGCATACTAAAACTGATCCAAAGCTGCAGGAAAAGGAAAAGTGCAGATGAATTCCAGCTAACCAGTTCTGTTAGTTCCCTTGGCACAAGAGCTTGGGAATATTACTGAACCTCTTCATGCCTCTGGGGACTTCTAAAATAGAGGTGATAATGAAACTTACAAGAAGGGATTTTGGCAGAGATATAAATGACATAACATAAAAAAAACTAATCGAACACTGCCTGGCTTATAGTAAGTCCTCAATAAGGGCTTATTCATATTATTAGACTTACTAGTAATATTGTTGCCAGATTGGAGTTTTATTGGTTGAGGATTTATAGGTAATGAGGCTTGAAAGTTAGTATTCTGAAATCAACCGTTAGTGCTGTAAATATGGGCAACTACCAATATCACAGCTACAGAAGAAAATATAAAAAGCATAGAATTGATTTTATATATGTCTATAAATAAGTTGCAATGTCTTGTATAAGGTTGCCAGGGAAAGATTAAATCATTTCCAGCTAGCCAGCTAAGTATGCCTCATCATCTTAAGATGAACTTTAACAATACAAGTAGTGAAACCATTGCCATTGGCTTATTGGAATCTGTCAAGAATAGTAGGCACTGTCAGCAACCCAAGAAACTCTTTGCAGAAATGACCCCACTAGAGGCCTGGGAGCCAAAGGGTAATTAAAGTTGGGCTCTGAGCCACATATGAAAAGTCTGTCTTATTCTTTTAATTAACGACTGCATTACTGCCTCATCCTGCTGTGGCATGGGACCCCTGAAGAATTCCACTATAAACCACATTAAGACAAGTTTCCATGAGCAGAATAGCTAACACATAGCTGGTTTAACGCTATGAGGCAATAAATACACACATTATTAAATATCAACATCGACATTTATGCCAGCAAGAAAGCAGTTCACAAAACAGGAATTTACAACACATTTGGAGGAGGCTCAGTTCCAAAGATGCTGATAACTGAGGAAGCTTCACGCTGCACACACCTATTTTCTATTGCACAGATTCTGGACAATTTAAATTTATGTTGCATAAAATTGGCCCACACAAAATAAGTGTTTGCATTGTTGAAGGGTAAGGTAGGGAGTCTGGGATTTCTCTAAATATTTCATTTTTAGTGGTTCCATTTTATTCAAAACCATTCACTTTAGTACAGAGACTACATTATCTTTATGTATATAATTGAGGATTATATTTATCAGAAGACTTTTTTTGTTGTTTTTTGTATGTTTGGTTGGTTGATTTTTGCTCCTTTCAAGCATATTGTACTCAACCAAGTCATGCAAATCTGAAACATTATATCTTTCCTTATTAATCTAGGTTTTTCAAACCCAGTATTATTTTTGAATTTCAAATTCAGCTGATATTTAAGAGTTGATGCTTTACTTGAAACAAAAACTTAGAATGGTATTTCTTTTTTTTTATATATATATATATTTTTTAATATATTTTATTGATTTTTTACAGAATGGAAGAGAGAGGGATAGAGAGTTAGAAACATCGATGAGAGAGAAACATCGACCAGCTGCCTCCTGCACATCTCCTACTGGGGGTGTGCCTGCAACCAACGTACATGCCCTTGACCGGAATCGAACCCGGGACCTTTCAGTCCGCAGGCCGACGCTCTATCCACTGAGCCAAACCGGTTTCGGCAGAATGGTATTTCTTAAAAGAAAGATTAACATGCGCAGTCAATTCTGTACACTCAGTTGATGCCTATTTTGAAAACATGTATTTGTTCTAATGAAATTGATATATTAGATAACAATTTAAGCATCACTGAATTTTCATTCTTTTATGTGCCATTTCATCCAGAAGAAATACTGGATGAATGTAGAAATCTTAACCCAGATGCACCAAGCTGGGTAGAACTACATAATATGCAAACACATCTACCTCCAGCATCTACCAGATACATCAAAGTATACCTAAGAGTAGTGTGTGTTTAATACAGAAAATAATATAGCATGTCTAAATGCTTATTGAAAGGGCACAGTGCAGATGGAAAGAAGTGGGAGGAAAAAAAAGAAATATCAAATAGAGAGGGAATAAAAATTCAGAAAGATGACAGAATATGGGATCCAGATCACATAGGAGGATTAACCTCCATCAGAGAAAGTCATTCTGTTCCTTGTCAGAGAAAAGGAGGACATGTAGGACCCACTGATGACTTATCTATCAACTTGGTGGGAAATGTGGTGGTATAGCTTGTTTTACATCTTTGACTGTCTTTGTAGAATAGAAATAAAATTGCAGAGAATCGAGACAAAGGGAGGAGTCAGAAGTTTGAAGAGAGTGAATCAGTTCTGAACCATTGAAAAGGATGATTAGGGGGAGAATGTTGTGACTGCTGGGCGGGGCCCAGCTGAAATTGGTGAATGAAGGGTAGTACAATATATTGAGGGCTGTTGTCATCATTTAAAATTATATATACGTATATATAAAGTATATCATTATGTGAATACCATATACTTCTTTATATAATTTAAAATGATACACCCATATGTATTCATATACTAATTTAAAATAATTTAAATTTTTATTTGGTTTGCAGTTTAGTTAGTTGAACTCAAACTCCAAAAAGTATCCCTTGAAGCTAGTTTAACACTATGAGGCAATAAATACACACATTATTAAATATCAACATGGACATTTTCACTGTATAGCAAGAAAGCAGTTGGCACAACAGGAATTTACAACGCACTTGTTTGAAGTCACTGCCAAACCAATATAAAGCAGAGAAAATAAAATCATAGCTATGAAGCCCTTTAACAATTAACATAAGTCACACACTTATTTTCCCACAATTTAGCAAAAATATTTAACTTGCAATTATCTTGGCACTTCTCCTTGAGTATATCACAAGGGGATAACTTCTATAAAGCACATACATTAAGAAAAAATCCAAAGGTACAACATAGGCATAAAAACATTGATTTACCTCATTTCTACTCTTCTAAAGCAAATGTCATCAATGTCTAAAAAATGATGATTTTATTTATTCTTCATAGAAGGTAGTGTATTTCCAAGGTTGGCATAACCAGACATGGCAGTTCATTGGCAAGTACTTTAAGACATTGCATTCTTCTCTGTGAAACTCATTATGAATGTGTTAAGATGAAAGGTATTTAAATTGCTTCGTTGGTGATTTTATGATGATACATACACCTACACAGATGAACACATACGTATATTTTTGTTCAAGACAAAAAAATCAGTTACAGATATTGTGCTGCCTCATTGGCAATACGTTTTCTTGGGAGTAGTTCCTATATAGCATTTTTATATTTTGAGTGGTAGAGAAACTCACTTGCCTGGTTTTTAAGTTTTTCAACTGTTGGTTTTGTACTTGAGAGCAGAGAGAAACTCGCTGTAATGTCAGTTTGACAGCTTTTCTCCTGGTGATAAAATGAAATTGATCAAATGTACATTAGAGCTTTTAGACTCTGAAACCTTCGGTAACCTACAGGGAATTCTGAATAGTATATGATTTATCAAAACTATGGCATGCACAGACAGATTGTTCATACTAAAGCTCTAGTCTACCTGGATCCTGTTGTATTTATTTTTTTCTTTCTCTTTTTCCACACTGGCTTATAATGCCTCTGAATTGAAGTTCTGGTCTCATGAGGATTTGAAGTTTTTACTCTGCAATGTACAGATGCTTAAAGGACTAAAGTCAGGATCTTTGAACTCAGAAATCAGGTGATTTAATTCCACATAATAGTAGCTCAGCTCTCTAATAATTTCTCTT
>NW_005876327.1:0-10180 GCF_000147115.1 Myotis lucifugus | reverse complement strand
TCTAATTATCTTACCACTTAAATTGAGTGTGTTACGATGAGAGACTGCGGAAGAGGAGGGAATGAGGCCTGAACTCTCTTATTCCAGTAATGGCAGAGCCTCTCTCCCCCTTTCACTCGGACAGCTATAATCCTTCGTTCAGAAATGTCCCTAACTCCCAAGTCCTGCAGGGAGCGTCCTCCATGCCAGCTCCCTGCCTTCCTGACTCCCCACGCCGACCACGGCCTTCAGAACTCCTGCCAAGGGCAAGCATGGGAAGCCAGTCCAGGGAGAGATGCCACCTTTCGTGCACTTATCTTCAAGTCACTAAAAGGTTAAGGCAGATAAATAGAGCCACGTAGTCAAATGATCTTAGACAAAGGGTCAAAGGCAGTTCAATGGAGAAAAGCTAGTCTTTTCAAATGGTGCTGGGCAGCTGGATATCCACAGGTTAAAAAAAAAAGTCTAGACACAGACTAGACACCCATCCCAACAATAAACTCCAAATGGATCGTATACCTATATGCAAAATGCAGAACTATAAAACTCCTAAAAGATAAGGTAACCCAGGAGAAAATCTAAATGACTTTGTTATAACAACGATGTTTTAGATACAACACCAAAAGCACAATCCATGGAAGAAATAATTGATACAGTTGAGTTTATTAAAATTAAAAACTTCTGCTCTGTAAAAGACACTGCCAAGAGAATGAGAAGCAAGCCACAGAGTGGGAGAAAAACATTTGCAGAAGACACATCTGGTAAAGGACTAAGGGTTGTGTAGCAAGTGATCTTTCTCATTTGACAGGGACCACCTGGCCACTCCAGCATTCACTTGGCTTTCCCCTCTGGCTTGCGATCTTAGTTGGATTATTTTAACACTGGGATCCAAATATCTTCCCACATAATGTGTTTCAAATAAAGGGAAGGAACTAGGAAACCAGACTTGGTAAGGAGGAAATTTGCTTTTCAGACCCGGTAAGAACTTCTTGTGTTAAATCTATTGAGGGTGCTACGCAGTTGTGCCACTCAACCGCTGTGAAATCCACAACAGTGGTATCAAGTGCCTGTGAGTAAAAGCTATCTGGAGAATACACCCCATGGAGGCCAACCCACTCACCGTGTACAGTAAGGCTGTTGTGAATTCCCACTTCCCCATCCTTTGGGAATGCAATGCTTGTTTACACAAGGGCTCGGCCATGTGCAGGTGCAGGCCCGAGGGGCATGGCTCACAATATGAAAGATTCTCTGCTTGCTGTTCTTCCTCTCCCAGTTCTGTTTTGCAGGGATACTGCTCTTTATTTCTTTTCCACTCTTCATTTCTATACCTAGAAGCAACCCCACCTTGCTTGGCCAAGCACATACTAGGCACACTTTTCTGTGGATATTAAAAATTGGAGGGTAAATATACACACTGGGCTGATGGTTATGTTTTCCTGCCAGTGTGTGAGGTTGCTCACCTCAGCTTTGAAGAGCTGTCTTCTCTCTCTTTTAAAAGACCACGTGCCCTGGCCAGTGTGGCTCGATTGGCTGGAGTGTCATCCCATGTACCACGGGTCACGGGTTCAATTCCCAGTTGGGGCACATGCCTAGGTTGCTAGGTTGCGGATTCCAACCCCAGTTGGGATGCCTGTGGGAAGCAGCAGATATCTCTCTCTCTCTCTCTCTCTCTCTCTCTCTCTCTCTCTCTCTTTCTTTCTCTCTCTCTCTCTCTCTTTTCCTCCCTCTCTGAAAGATCAATGAAGAAAAACAACTTAAAGGCCATTCATGGGCTCTTAACCTGTTATGCAAAGAGTTTATGGATGCAGTTAAGGGATCTGTGAGCTGCCTAATTTTCTTTAATAAAATCAAGTATATGTGCATAGCCTTCATTAGGTTCTCAAAGGAGCTTGTGATCCAAAAACAACTTATGTACTAACATACTAGCTTCTACGGGAAAATACAGAAACATGTCCATCTTAAAAGTCAAACCCTAAATTCATATAAATAATAAAACCATAGCCTTAAAAACATAAAATCTGCTTTGTTCATAGCCAAACATTTGTTATGCATTCTATTATGTCCCACGAACTATTTTTAAAATGTTATTAAATTTATTGGGGTGATACTGGTTAGTAACATTATATAGGTTTCAAGTGTATAATTTATGATCTGTATATATATTGCATTGTGTTCACCACCTAAAATCAAGCCTCCTTCCATCACCATATATTTGACCCCCTTTACCCTCCTCTAGTTCCCCCTACTCCACCAACTATTTTAAAGAATATTTAATATCTTTTAATAATTGTTACACACCTCCTGTAGAAAACCAACTCATACAGCACTTAACATCAATAAACTGTGAAGTCATTATTACCCATGTTTTAAAAATATAGAAAGACTTTACAAAGAAATTTTCTCAAGATCATAGTACTAATAAGCTGGGGACTGAACCCAGATTTCTGACGCCAAAAAGCCATGGTAACATTCCATAAAAATAGCAAGTTTTAACAAATCAACTGGCCTATGGAGACAAAAATTGTATTGGTGGTTGCCTAGAACTGAGTGGGAGGAAAAAGAGAGGAAGTGAGAAATGTAGGGTGGAGGGAGTGACTGTAATGGATATATAGGTCTTTTCAGGGGGTGGAGGTAATCAAAAAGTTCTAAAATTAGACAGCCGTGATGGTTACACAACTCTAAATAGGCTAAAAACAATGGAGTTATGTACTTTTCTAATGGATGAATTGTATGGTGTGTGATATCTAGTCTATAAAAGCCAAGCAACCGGAACGACTGGTCACTATGATGTTTAGTGCAGCCAGTCAACTGGCCCGATCAGGGGCGGGGCTGGCCGGCCAACTTCCTGCGGCCCCTCCCGCCGGCTGGCCCAGCCCTGATCCAGGCCAGCCAGATGGAACCCAGCCATGCACGAATTTGTGCACCAGGCCTCTAGTATCTCAATAAGGCTGTAAAACATCAACTGAAAATTGGGAGGGGGTGAATTTTTGACATTTTGTAATCTTTTAGATCAAAATTAATACCAACTCAAAAACTAACATTTGGTTCTATCTGAAGGCTTTGATGTTTTGCCTCCCCAAGTATTTACAACTTATTTCACATTAGAAATGCTCCGTTGTAACTGGAAGAGAAAAGCTGGCTTACTGTTACTGGTTTAATTCTAACATCAGAACTCTTGGTTTCATCTACTCCCCTTCCTGTGGAATGGGGACTGCACTGTTTATTTGCACTCTAACTTAGAGAGGTATAAAAACGGAGACAAAAATATAATACTTAGAAAGGTTGAGTCACTAAATCATTATTGATCATTCATTAGGGTAAAAAGGTAGGGGGGCAAAATCTATTGGAGACAACATCTGGTATATGACTACAGAAACAGCAAATTATACTAATGTCATGAGAAGGATTCATGAACATAGAAAATCAAGCTTATCTTAAAACCACAGTTTCATTCTTCCACTTCTCTCTGATGGCCTCTTATTACTTATCATATTAAATCCCAAATCTGCCCAGCCAGTGTTGCTCAGTGGTTGAGCATCAGTCCATGAACCAAGAGATTACCAGTTCGATTCCCAGTCAGGGCATGTGTCCGGGGTTGCAGGCTCAATCCCTAGTAGGGGCGTGCAGGAGGCAGCTGACTGATGTTTCTATCTCTCTATCCCTCTCCCTTCCTCTCTCTCTAAAATCAACCAAACCCCCCCCCCCCCAAAACCCATATTTTTAAAAATCCTAAACCCTCTGCTCCACACAACCGCCTCATTTTCCGTTTCACAATAATCTCAAGATTATCATCATCCTTACTGTCTCACACTCAACTCCATCTCCAGAACAGTGGAGATTCCCTCATAATCTCTTCCTTTCTCCCCTCTAGCTGTCCAACTCCCAAATCTTTTAAGCTCCACTTCAAATTCCACCTCCTTCTTAACCATTTAACCCTTGACTCTCCTCTCCCACGTCATCACATCCCACCTGGTCCCTTTTGACCCTTGTGCTAAATTCCGCCCCCTGTTTCACCATTATTCCTTGTGGAGATCTCACACGCCAACCACTGGCCCAGAACAGAGCACAAAGCAGATAGCTTAGTCATTAAGTTACCATGAGTAGACTTACTCCACAATTCCAGTAAGACATGCAAAAACAGGTCTAAAAATAAACCTGCCCCTCCACTAGCAATCCATGAAATAATCTAGAAGTTACCTTTATATGTGACTTTCAAGATAATGTATGATCTAAGAGTTTCCCATCTAGGTGCTCTACTAATAAAAGTCACTTAGTTCCTTACACAAATATCATTTAATTTGTGGAAATGCTTCAAAAATGGGATATTTGATTTACATGGACTTGTCCCATTTAGAAATCACATCATTCATTCATTCATTCATTCAATAAATAAATATCTCAGAGAACCAACGAGGTGTCAGGAACTTAGTCACAGAACCCTAAGCCAATCTCAGAAGATAAAATTCAGAAATTCTTTGTTGTTACGTTTACTTTCAAAAGCTTTCCTTGCTACATGCCAAGGATATAATTGAAGACAACACCAACACAAGTGCCTAAAACAGGCAACATACCTACCAATAAAGGCCCGTCAGCTGCTGGCCACAAAACCACCATCATCCAGCTCTTTTGCTTGAGCACTGCTCCTGGTTACCCAAATCTTGAGCCAGAATCCCAAATCTTCCCTTCTCCTTCCCCCAAACCAGAGCAAATCCAGCTATTTCCCTCTCGCCTCATCTCCACCCACCGGAGGAGAAGCGTGTCTGAACCCTAGCAAACCATTTCTAAATGACACACAGCCTACCCGGCACTTAGAATCTCAACTGCCAAGAACAGAATGGATCCTTCTCTCAGACGGGTTTCATGCAATTAGACCTGCTCTAACTACTCATGCGTTCCAATTATGGGCTTTATTTACAAAGTACACTAAATGTAGACATGGTTTAGACACGCCCTGACAACTATCCTCGGGATCAGTTTAATGTACTGGTGTTCCTCCTGTACTTACGTATCTTCTTTTAAAAAAATCCCAGCCTGGTATTCCAGGACCTCCCTTCCACCGCTATTGTGTTCTTGGGTTTGAGGCAAGGATCAATGAGATAAAAATATTGTTCAGCAAAACATTGGCACCATTCTCCTAGAAACACCAACCAACCAGACACATGGCAAAATATTTAATTGACCCAATTCTAAAACTGGTTAAAAGTGTGTGTGCAGGGGTGGGGGTGGAATCAACGAGAAGGAACGATTTCCTTGTTTAGTTTCTTTTTCTTTTAAACCTAAAATTTCTTACTAAAGCTGGTTTATAAGTAGTCAACTTTTCCAATTATCAGCCCCAAAGAGGGGAAGATAATGGCAGAAATCTGAAATATTAATATTACAAAAATAATCCAAGCCGTACACTTTCTAGTTCAACTTTGACTTCCAAGTATGTCACTTAATCACACGTGAATATGTGTGTATTTGTGATATTCTGAGAATTCACTCCAAACAAATTCTATTTTACCAATCAAGCTCAAGAGGAAGTTGATAGGTCTAGCTTTCACTAGGGTTAGCAATCTATTCTTAGACCCAGAGAAAACTGACATTACCTCGAACTTTCTCTGCAGCAAGCAGACAAAGAACTTAAGTCTGGATTTGTACGAATGCCTCAACTTGCAGGGTCAATCAAGGAAGTTGGAGAAATGAACAAAGGAAGAACATTGGCATAGAAAATACTATTATATTTGAAGGGTAAGTTTTGTCAGGAGTAACTGAGAAGTGGCCTTCCTCATTTTCTGAAAACTTCCAAGACTGTGAAGTACTATACATCACGGAAAAATTTCAAATGAAGCCTCCTTTATTATGACACACTTTTGTGTTTAAATGTTTGTGGCGCTCCCTATATAAACACTGCTATTTATTATCTGCGCACTTTTTCTGGGTGGCTTCCAGCAGCTACCTGAATTATTCTCCTTGTCCTTGGCCCCGTAAATATGAAAAATGCTAAGATGGAGAAATAAGACAACAGAGCTACAGCACTCGTGCCTCATCTCGCAATGATTCTAACGGTCTACGAACAAGACAAAATAAAGTCTGTATCATTCATTCATTCATTCATTCATTCATTCAGATACAGGAGACCTCTTATGTGCTAGGCACCATGCTAGGGGCTGAGATTATAATGGGGATATACTGCAAATTTTTAAAACTTCCTATATTCCTCATGCCTCAACATCCCACTCAGGCTGTCAACACCACATCCAGGCGACCAGTTGCATCAGGATAAGGCCTATGCCTGCCAAAAGGTCCCTTTCTTGCCCTCTCCCCTCTGTCTATGACCTAATGACATTCAATGAAACCCCCTCAGGACTTTTGCTTGTGTACTGCACGGTAATCCCAATGAAGGAACTTGCCCACAGGACCTCACTCTCACTCAGCTCCCCACCTGCTTGGCTGAGCGTGTTCCCTGGGCGCTCCTTCCACATGCCCCTGCATGGCCTACCGTGTGCCTCCCTCTTCTAGGATCTGGGGGTATAATTTAACATTGCATGTCTCTCCAAGTGCAATTTCTGTAGCTTGTAAAGATCCTCAGAAATGCCCCCAAAGGGGACTTACTTCCCCATCCTCCTGGAGCTTGATCCAATGAGGGAGACAACCAAGTGTCACAAAAACAAGCTGGAGAAGTGCTTCCAAGAACACGTGAGTAGAATTATGAGGGTGTACGATGAAAACAGACCTGTGCTGAGGCCTGAAGAATGGCGAGGCCTTAACTGGGGGGCCAGGAGAGGGGAACAAGGGGCAGGGGGAAGGAAGAGTCCCATGAAAACAGAGCAGCTTGTGCTGGAGCCCCTGGAGGGAGGAAGCGGGGCCCACAGGCTGGATGGCAGGAGGGCAGGCAACGTGGGGTGAGAAAATAGAGAAAAAGGCAGAGGCCAGCCAGACCTGCCTGCCTTGCATAAGAAGAAAATATAAAAACAAAAAGCTGTGTGTGGCATATGACAAAATGGACTGGATCCCAAATCAGTCAAGTGAACCCAAGTCCCAAGTCCCACTTCCAAACCAGGTGGTGCCACGCGAGGTTTGGCCTGACCTCCGTCCCACTCAGCGTGTCAACTGTAGACACAAACACCTACCTCAGAGCTAAGGTGAGGAAGGAACTAAGTCAAAGTATGGGAAACTGCTTTGTAAAGTATTTGGCAAATTAGCATTATAATTTTTTAAATTGAGTGCTGAAACATAAACCATATCTGCATAAAATCTTTTTTCTTTTAAAATCAGAGACAAATTAAGAATCATGTACCCAAAGATAAAACAGTTTTAGAACATTAATACTCTCAGACTTGAGCTTCACCGCAGGAAATGATAGTCAGAAAACTCAAGAATGTCAAAATTCAGAAGGTAACCTGTCCTACGACCTTCACAGATGGATGGCAGGCTGCTCAAATACTTATCTATCTATCTATACACACACACACACACACACACACACACACACACATAAAAGCCTGGTGACTGGAACGGCAGAACGACCAGAACTGGTGGCTATCACGCACACTGTGGCAGCCATCCAGCCTGATTGGAGCTCCGATCACCCCTCCACCCCAGCCGGCCCAGCCCCTGATCATCCCCCAACACCCCAATCAGGACAACCGCCTACAGCCCCTATCCCCGCTGGCCCTGCCCCCGATGGTCCCCCCCCCAAACCCCCATCAGGGGTGGAGCTGGCTGGCCAACACCTACAGCCCTTCGCCCCTGCTGGCCCAGCCCAATGGGCCCGATCAGGGTGGTCCAGCCAGACCCCACCTGTGCACGAATTCCTGCACCAGGCCTCTAATATATTATATTTCAGTACACCAGAATCTTATATTTTAAATAACCACTGTGCAAACATCCTTAGAAAAAATAGGACTGTTAGGAATCCAGAATTGTGTGCTACAGAGCGCTTGGAGCCAAACCAGACCGAATCTTAGTGCAAAATTAAGCATAAATAAGTTGAAGTACAAGAGGCTCTCATGGTCCAAAGGCGATTTTCTCAAGTATAGCGATGGAGCGTATAGGAAAGAGAAGCATCGACGGTTGTTTAGGATGGATAAGTGGCTGTATTAGTTACTCTGTTACTGCTGTGTGCAATTCTTGCTCAAAAAAATAGCGAGAAAGAAAAAAGGGCCAGGTGCTCTAAGACCGCTGCTGCCCTGCGCTTAGCTTATCTCTACAACTTCCTGTTACCCTTATCTCTTCCTAAAAGGAAGCTTTACAGCAATTAAATGGAGCAAGAGCAATGACTGAGTAGACAACCCCTGCCAAAAAAAATTTTCTTTACCTTTTTAGGTTGTTTAGGTCACTTCTAGTCATTGATAGTTACAATATGCTACTGGTATCTTCAAAAAATTATTTTTAAAAAATCAAAATAATAAAACAAAATAAATTTTTGTAAACACATATTCTCCTATACAACATATGTGGACAGAATATATATTTATAGATTAGCTATCAATTCCTATCATTCAAATTCCTGAAATTAGTACCCACAGAAATACTGGCTCAAAGGGGTTGTTGTTTATTTTAAAAGTATGCCTCCCAAAACACATTTTACTTCAAATATTTATCAAATAAGGCCTTTTATGCCTTTTAGGAATTTATCCTTCAGGGCAAAAGAACATTTTGTAAAATAAGGGTGTCTGATTTTGGCATCATTTTCAAAACTTGAAACTTGTGTCACATAGAACCCTAACCCCAAAACTCTTTTCTTTTCATCAGTCTGTTTATAGAATAGCTCTGCAGGAATTCCTGAAATACCTACAATTCTTCTTCATTCAATACCAGAAAACTCGTATAAGCTTAATGAATCAGAGAAACATCCTCCCTCCCTAACACAGGCAAGATGCTTCAAGCCTCCCCAGGAATTTCATCATCCAGGCTCCCTACGCGGGGAGGGCAGACCACACTCTGAAAAGTAAGTGTCCCTCCTAAAGAACAGCCTCGCCAGGAAATCAGACCGAGGGGCTGCAAAACAGTATAAAGCTACTTACATGTTCTCAGTCAGTGACAATCCCCTAAAACTCCTCTGTCTCTTCCAGACTTGGGTACCGAGGAAGGCAGCCTGTGAGTGGGGCTACTGGAAAACTTTGTCTAAGTAAGATTCAGGACTGCGTAATGTTCCTGAATCAAAATGAACTCTCACCTTATCTGGTTTGGCTCGGTGTATAGAGTGTCGGCCTGCAGACTGAAGGGTCCCAGGTTCGATTCTGGTCAAGGGCATGTACCTTGGTTGCGGGCACATCCCCAGTAGGGGGTGTGCAGGAGGCAGCTGATCGATGTTTCTCATCGATGTTTCTAACTATCTCTCTCCCTTCCTCTCTGTAAAAAAAAACACAATAAAATATATTTAAAAACTTAAAAATAAAGAATGAACTCTCTTAGATATGGCAAACACTGAATGTATATTAAATCACCCACATTTTTTAAAAGTCAAAATATAAACTGCTTTCATGTGAAAAGACTCCAGCTTTGATATAATTCGTCTTTCAGATGTTGGACAGAATCCAGGCAAATGCACAGGAACAACAGGGCATACTGTACACTTCTACCATTTACTTCTCTCAGTTTGGCAACCCACATTTGCCAAGATCAATAAACACGGAAGACAGCTGAAGAACTTTAATATATCAAAACAACAGAGTGAAAGGAGTCCCTCAGGGCCTCTGGCTAGAATGTAGTCCCAAGATGGAGCTCTGAGTAAAAACACGTTCGAGTTTGATATTAGATACTAGAACCTGTATTTCATTCCTCCTTTCACCTGGAGGCTGAGACAATATGCTATTGGTATCTTCAAAACAATATGCTATCGGTAGCTTTAAGACGTTAACGGGGAAAAAGGTGGGGGGGGGGGGAAGCTGGCGTTTGGGCCACGCCCAGCTGGAGAAGAGCGCCTTCAAGTCAGAGGCCAGCCAAATGCACACCAGCATGTCACGGCTTCTGCTGAAGAAGGCTGTCATTTGTCACTTTCCCTCAACCTGGCAGCAGGAACTGCCACCTCGCCCTTCCAATCAAGTCCCAGACTCAAGGGGCACATACCCTCCGCCACCCAGAGTGAGCACAGGCGGATCCTGTTCAAGAAAAAGGAAGGAGGAAGAGAAGACTGGAGGGAAGCTGTAGATATCTGTGAAAATCTATTCCAAGAAAAAGGAAATGGGCACAAGACTACTTGGCAGCGAGTTCCTGG
>NW_005876326.1:0-10186 GCF_000147115.1 Myotis lucifugus | reverse complement strand
CAAAGAAACAGAATTTCCGGAGGATGGAGGCCCAGAAATCAGGATTTTAAAAAGATTCCCAGGTGATTCTAATGTGCAGCCACGGTTGAGAACCACTGCTCTAGGAGAGCTTTGGGCCCGGGCTTCCCTTCTGTTGGCTGCATAGCTCTGTGGCTGCGACACCTGTCACTCAGATCTAAGCGAACTTACCATCCACACATCTACAATCAGATGGTGAAGGAAAGATTTATAAGCTCAAGTCAACTAGGTTGACTCCCTCCTCTGCTCTTCTTCTCTAAAGCTGATCTTTATTATTATTATTATTATTATTATTATTATTATTTACATTCTATTCTCTCTTGTGTAGCTATTTCATTCCCAGGATAAAAACAAAAAGGTCTATATTTTTTTATTACACATATGTACTCCTAACCAGCTATAAACTCCTGGAGTACAGGGACCACCTTTTTTTCATCTTTGTTCCCCCCAAAGATGCTCACACAGAGCCAACCCTCCATCAATACTTATAGAATAAACAAATGAATGAGTGGTTGAGTGGATCTCTAACACTTGCTATGTATTTATTCCCTGTCATATAGAAATTCCTGTGATGACAGAGACATATATCTGTGCTGTCCAATAATGTAGCCACTAGCCACATGTGGCTACTGAGCACGAGAAACGTGTCTAGTGTGACTGGGAACTAAATGTTAAATTTTAATTAACTTTATTTAAATGGCCAAGTGTGGCTAGTGGCTACCATATTGAATGGTGTAGATGTAGACGATTGTCTACTTGATTTGATCGTTTACATTGATAAAACAAATTGTGTCGTCTTTTCAAGTTAACTTTTTGTGTTTAACACATCCCAGAAACTTTCAACAACAGTTTTGGAAGCAGTGGAAAAAAAACATATCGGCACTTGCGGTCATCACCACAGGCAAACCAAGACCAGAAGGAGGAAGAATGAATACAAATTAGTTTCGCCTGCTTTTTTCTGAGAAAGTCTTGGGTTCCTCAGGGGTGTAAGTGTTCGGCCTCTTGGTTTATGACTCACCCGAGAGCCACCCTCTCTGACTTTGCCAAGCCCCTGCCGGTAGGCGGGTACAGAGTCGGGGCTAAGTCCGAGGGAAGAGTGCCACGTGGTGAGTCATCCGCACCGTTTCTCAGAACAGGTGTTCTTTGCTGAGCCTCCTTCCTGGGCGCCCCACCCCAGCCTTAACCTGCAGGGCTGCCTGTAGCCCAAGGACAGACGTGAGGTTCATTTCCTGTTCAGGAATGTCTGGGGTGGTGTGCAGTGACCCCGGGACATGTACCCAGGAGACCCCCACAAGGAATTGGATCCAGGGGTGGGGTTTGGGTGATCCGTCTTCTCTGGTGGAGACTGAGTGCCCTGTCTGGGTAACAGCAGCAACTTCAATGTTAAGAGAGGACCCTTTCTTCAGCACTGGGTCCACCTGGTCCCACCTCCTGTTGCAGGGTGCTGGACGATGACCGCAGAGTAGGCACTTGCATGTGTCTGTGTGTGGTGGGTGCCACTGTCCTTTAATAGATGGAACAGGGCAGAATCTCCACACCCCAGATGAACGGGGCTCATTTCTACTGCACGAAGGCAGCTGCCTTTGCTTCCTGAGTTAGGAAGTGTCCACAGAGAAAGTCATGAAAGTGCCCATGATGCCAGGTCACTGAGCCAGAGCTCCCAGAGCTGTCGGCATCCTCTCTTTCATCCTCAGGGAGACAGGTAAAAGGCACACACACCTAGGGCTCCCCGGTCCCCTGTCACGCATTCCCTCTAAGATAGCCAAGCCTGCTTGCTGACTCTCATTTGGAAGACAAGACTGAAGTGCTAGGTCCTTGACACAGAATTCCCAAGGTGCCTGAGGCCCAGAGCAGTGTCTGCGTGCAGTGTTCGTTGGTGCTGAGTGATCTGCTGGAGCCTAGAGTTGTTTCAACAAATCCGACACACCCTACAGGCCCAGCAGGCAGGGTGGGGAGCCCGTGCTGTACGTGCCACACTGGGGAAACTCTGGTTACCAGTTGCACAAGCAATGCCTCTCCTTCGGGGGCTCAGGTAGGTGTCAGGGTAACCTCACTCCACACTGATGCACCTCGCCCTTCCCTCACTCTGCCTCTTCTCCTGACCACATCTTCGATATCTTCGGGGCTGGGACAGGCCCAAGTCTGGAAAACAACTGGTATCTGGAGACCCAATCATTGTAAGAATAATGTGCTGACAGCATTGCAGTCGACTGTCAGCTTCTCATCCGGGTCTTTGCATCTTGAAATCCCCCATCTGGCTGCATCTAACGTCCTATGGTTTCCATTACTGCCCTACTTTTTCAGAACTTCTCATCCCTTGACTATTTCTAGGTTAAGTATTACTGAAAAGACTGGGGTGAGTGGCCATTCTGAAAGACCCTTTTCAGGTTTCCCAGAGAAGGATTCTGCCCCAACCGACTCTTTGTGGCTCTGTATGTTTCTTGGGATGTTGAAGGTTAATATCTATGGAAATTATTTCCTGCATAAAAACCCACTTATTGAAGGCAAAGGTATCTCTGGGTAGCATAGTCACAGCGGATTTTGAGCATTGGAAGAGAACCTAGAGGTCACAGCTTCATTTTCTAGGGTGAAGAAAACAATATCAGAGAGGTTAACAACTTGGCCAAAATCACTCAGCTTATAGACAGAGCTGTTAGAACCTGGAATAGACAATTGATCAAGACTCAGCGTGTAAGTCAGTGAGTTGAGGTTGACTTCAAATGGAAATGGGGACTTCCTCTGGACTCCTCACTTAGAAGAAGGGGTACGGATTCAAAATTCCTTTGCTGACTCTTTTACTGGTACAGGATACTCTAAATTTTAACATATTAAGCAGGATGATAACCTGTTCTCTCTTTTACCATAAAACATTTTGCTTTCGCTTTCCCCCTACGTTGTACCAGCTGATTTGTGTAATTTGGAATTAACCCGATTCACTGAATCTGGTCAGAGGGGAAGACCCAAGTGAAGGCCTTGCTGTCAAAAGGGCAAGTAAGTAAAGCCAGCTTACAACCATCTCTGCCTCCAGGACCGTGGATGGTGTCAGGTGTCAAAGACGCTGAGACCTCTAGGGAGGATGACCCCAAGGTTCAACTGTGGGCAGAGCTTGCTCTTCCCTTTTCCCCCCGATAACGTGCCTGTCAACTCTCAGGAGAGTTGGACTGTCATGGGGTTGAGGTGAGAATGGAGGGCTGATGCCTTCTTATGACTGATGTAAGCTTTGGTCAAGTGAACCCCATTGACCTTGGTGAGAGATGCCCAAAGCCTTTATGTCATCCACTAGGCCAGTGGTCGGCAAACCGCGGCTCGCGAGCCACATGCGGCTCTTTGGCCCCTTGAGTGTGGCTCTTCCACAAAATACTACATGCGGGCGTGCACGTACAGTGCGATTGAAACTTTGTGGCCCATGTGAGAAGTCGGTTTTCGGAAAGGAGATAGACGAAACAAGTATACAAGACGAGCGTGGATGGGAGAGTTGGAAGGGGTCGACCTCAGCGAACGTACCTCAATCAGATTGAGGACGTTTTTAGCAAAGGCCAGCTTAGGAGGACCCTAATTAAGTTAATAACAATGTACCTACCTATATAGTTTAAGTGTAAAAAATTTGGCTCTCAAAAGAAATTTCAATCGTTGTACTGTTGATATTTGGCTCTGTTGACTGATGAGTTTGCCGACCACTGCGCTAGGATGTACACAAGATGAACGAAGCGGCTGGTTATTCTGGGAGCCAGAAGGGTGTCTCTCCTCCATCTTATCCTGGAAATGCGGAGGTTAGAGCCTCTCCAAGGAGGATCTGGTAAGAAGATCAGTTAATGTTTTCCACAAGATTCTTTAGAGACGGTTTTTCACTTGTCCTGCGAGAGGTCATTCCAGTTCTGTTTGTGAAATAGTTGCTAGTGAAGAAGCTGGCTGTTATCCATCCTCTATGTTGGGCCAGTTCTGTGGTGGGAATCCTGTTTTTCTGGAAATGTCAGGGTTATAAACTGGTTCTTGGGCTGGCGGCCCATGATCCTACCGATCTAACGCTGTGTTTTACACTATTTGGTATTCTTTCCTCAATAAACCTTTGCACTCCTGAACCCAAATAATGCAGTTTCTATTTTCTGCGATTCCCCTTTAGGACATGGCCTGAACACATTACACATACTCGATTTGAGTTTTTAAAGGCTTAAATTAGGTAGAAACACACATTTATAGTAATATACATATGTGTGTGTGTGTGTATTGTGTATAGAGTAAAAACTTGTAGTAAAAATAGAGTTACTTATTCAAGTTGGTAATGAGAAACAGAAACATTTTCTACAAAAAAATTATCTTGTTAAAGACTTCCATTCAAAAGTCTAGTTTTTAATAACATCCCTTAAAAAATGGGGTAGTCCAGCCCGGCTGGTGTGGCTCAGTGATTGAGCATTGACCCATGAACCAAGAGGTCACAGTTCGATTCCTGGTCAGGACACATGCTGGGTTTTGGGCTTGATCCCCAGTGGGGGTGTGTGCAAGAGGCAGCCGATCAATGATTCTCTCTCATCATTGATGTTTCTATCTCTCTCTCCTCCCTTCCTCTCTAAAATCAATTTTAAAAATTATACATTTTATATAAATGGGGTAGTACATGTCACAGAGGGAGAAAAGTTAGCTGGGAAGATGCAAACTTTGCATTCACGTATGTGAAACAACCCCTCTGAAAACAGAACCAAAGGAAAGGTGGAGCAATGCCACAGGTACCGGACACATCCTGGAGAGGAGATGGCTGTCGCATGTGTCGTGAGGACGAACCAGGCACCAATCTCAGGTGTTTGGACACATAAGAGGAAAGCACATTTTTGAGTTTGCCTTCCCAGAACTGGACAGCTGTGGCCTGGCGGTGACCAAGAGCCACCACACCAGGTCCTTTCCGAGGGGATTTCTCGTACCTGAGGCTGACACGCAGGGGAGTGCACGCCCCCAGAGGCACTCAGCCTGAGTACAACCGGAAGTTAAAGGAAGCATCTGGCTTCTGTTCTCTGAGTGAGTCAAAGGCAGCGTGGTGCCCAACCATTTATTTTAATTTTTAACCCCACGAGGAGCTCACACAGCCCCTGCTTTGTCTGTGTGACCTACGCGATCCACAGCGGCCAGGGCACAGGGCAGAAGATGGGGACTCCACTTTCTGGGAGATAATAAGCACGAACAGTTACCATGTTTTGAGTCCACATTGCTCAGCCGTGGAAGGTTCTGTGAGGGGAGGAGCCCGAGAAAGAAACTGAAAGGAGGAATTGTTCCGCTCTCTGGGGTGCTGGTGGCAGATTAAATATCGGCAATAACACGTGCACTTAAATCATTCCACTGGGCTGGGGACGTTTCAGCCCAAGGTCACTTATTTCCAGTTCTGAATAAAACGACCGAGGTTGTTGCCTTAACGTTTTCAGATGCGTTTTTGAGCTGGGCTTTGGCCAGGCTGTCAGGCGGGCGTTTGGGGGAAATGTTAGCTTTGGAAACTGCTCCTTCTGCCAGGCCCCTCGCTCCTGGCCGGGAAGAGTTCACCCACTTCCCCGGGCTCCTCTTTGCACCCGGAGACCTTCGTTCTTGCCCCTCTGTCTTGCTTTTGTCCTGGTTTCTGGTTGAAGCTCACAGAAGTCCCCACCTTTGTTTTTCTGGAAGGCTCTCCCGAGTCTGAGAAAACAAACTAAACAAATGAAACTCAACTAGTCATGCACGTGGGCCCACACACGGTTAGATGTTGGCTTCTGGAGGCTGCTTTGAGTACGGTAATGTCTGTTCCTTTAAAATGTGTCATCACAATTTTAATCATCACAGCCAAATGCAACACAAGAAATTCGATGTCAGAAAAATAGCCCTGGCTGCCTCATCACAGAGTGATGGGGCCGAGCCAGAAGAAGGTGCCTTCTGCCCAAGGTGCCCTGGTTCACAGCCTATTTCTTGGGAATAGACTCCCATTCTTCCTTCTTTGTGGGGATTCCACAAGAAAATGGAGGGTGATGAAGCTTGAGTGCCCCTATAAAAGTCTTCTCACTTTTTGGGGGTGAGACAGGTTTGGATGCAGGAATCGCTTCGTCGCTGAGTCAGGCAACATACATTCGCTGTGTGTCTCAAGCTGAGTCGAGCTGTCAGATCAAAAGCAGAAGGGACTTTGTTCATGCCCATAGGGACTCCATATGGAGATATGGAGCCCCAGAGGCGCCTGATGCAGGTTGAGGAGGGTGCAACCAAACACCCTTGACTTTCTGGGGGCATCTCCTGCCAGGCTCAGACATCTGGTGGGCATCGGACATGTACTCCCTCCAAGAATGGTACTGAGACTGTCCCCTTTGGGCCGAGGGAGGGAATGAATGTCCAAGATGTACATGTTTCATGTTTAACAACTGGCTCTTGGGGTGGGGGAAGCCCTGGTTTTGTAGCATTTGCCAATTTCTGTGGTGTAAATACTCCCAGCACGGCTAATTCCAAGCTGCCAATGTGATGTCACCTGGTTTGCATATTTCTTGAATATTAACAATGTAAAGCCAGCTCTAGCTCACCATTGGCACCAGCCCAGCACAGTGTTACTGAAACTGACATGAAGATACAGAGCCCTGACTGTGGGGTCAAACACAGGAGGCCTCCTACGCTGGCACTTGGGAGGTGTGTGCCTCAGGTCGGTTGCCTGACCTTCTAAGCTTCATTGTGCTCATCCAGAAAACTAGGACGAATAGTGGCCGTCATTCTTTCAGTTGCAAGTGGCAGAACCCACCTGAAGTAGTTTAAGAGAAAAGGGGGAATTTGTCGGTTCATGTATACAATCGAAGGATGGGAGCATCATTGGGACTTGCTCTGTCTCCCTCTGTTTGTCAGTGTTTTTCTTTCCTAAGGATAAGGGCTTACAGTCACCAGCAACTTCAAACTAGTATTGTCGCAGCTGAGTGACCAAGGATGAAAGGCCCTCTCCCCCTGCTCCGCTGTGGGAAATCCCAGGGATGGCCACTTATCGAATCATGTTGGTTCACATGTACGTCCCTGGAGCAGTCTTTGGGGCCCGGTTGATGGAGGACCATGGCTGGCAGCCCCCACCCTACCTTGGGGTGTAAATGAGCATTGCCCCGAAGAAGTGGGTGCCATTCTGAGCAAACACTACCCCAGTGGCCACCTCAAGGGTCCTGTGCTGGGTCTTGAGGGGTTGTTGTGAACCTGGAGTAAGATAAGATAAGGAATGCAAAGGGCTGCCCTGCAGTAGGTATTTGAGTGTTAGTTCCCAACTCATTTCCTCCCCCTTCCCATCCTTCCGTATCCCTCCTGCTTTCTCCCACGGAAGTCCCAGGAAACTGCCACACAGACCATGGGCCTCTTGTAGGGGTCAAGTTCACCCACCCCACCTATTTGAAACAGTCCTGCACACTTTACCTCCTATCCCTGGACAGTGCAGAAGCGTGAGGTGCGAGGAGCTGGCATTTGTGTATAACCAGCATCTTTTTCAGTATCTTTTGCTTCAACCTTTTTGGCCACTGATTTATATCCTGGGTCCTGCTCTTCAAGGATTTTGCTCTCGGTCATTACAATCCATAGCCCCTCGGATGTGACTTACAGTCGAATCTCCTAGAGGCGAGAAGTTGTAGCACACTCTGCCTGTCCCTACGGCATCTCCTGGCTGTTGCCAATCCATGGGCAGCACTCCAGCTTCCAGTGTGGTGCTTTGCAGGGTTCCCCTCCCCACTGGGCACCCTCCCCTATCGGATGGCAGGCTGTCTTTGGGGGAGCACCACGTGGTCAATGACCGATGAGTATTGGTGATGAATACACTGACCCCTGCACCCTTCAGAGCTACCTCTGAAAGGTGTATCTTACACGGAGCCCCAGAGTTCCCTCGAGGGGACGAGCTCCATCACCCACCCTGGCAGCCGGCTAGGCCACTGACCCTTTATCAGTTGCCTTCCTTTTCTTGTCTCTCTTCTCTACGGGTGCTCTCTGCACCTCCCAAATACACGATTTGCACTTGAGTCCTTGTTGAAGCGTCTCCACTTTAGGGGGAACCCACACAATTGTAGGGGATTTCTAAACAGCCAAAACAACAACAACAACAAAAATGTTTCTTGGAGAGTAAAAGTCCATATCCTATTTTCTGAATCAGAAATAGCATAGTCTGACACGTGCACGTGAGCGGTTAGGAACAATGGGACAGAATGCTTGACATGGAAATTACCCAGCAAAATCGGGAGGTTTGGCTGCCACCCTGGTAACACTTGATGGGAGAGCACTTCGGGTTGGGATGCTGCTCCAGGCCCTGCCCTGTAGGCTGCAGGAAGCACCCGGCTTCCTGTCATAGGCCCAGGTCATGCAGAGGAGCGCAACCCTATGAAACTGCGGCCTGGGTCCCCACATATTGGCTCTGACAGGGCACCCGGAGCACATTCTAACTCCCCTCTCTGCGTCTCAGCAGATTCTTGAATAAAGCCCATCTACGCCTGGGAGTGATTCCCCTGGAGGCCATACTCCCTTTGCTGAGGAGAAATGGGTGTTTCTTAGTACAGTGTGTGTGAGGGGGGAGTTGAAGATGGGAATTCCATTGCACATGTCTTTTTAAAAAACATTTTTATTGATTTCAGAGAGGAAGACAGAAACATCAATGATGAGAGAGAATTGGCTGCCCCCTGCACACCCCACACTGGGGATCGAGCCCGAAACCTGGGCATGTGCCCTGGAATGTCTGGTCTAAGGAAGCACTGAGCGGGGGCTGGGAGGGATGACCAACTCCAATTCCTGGGGTTGGAAAAGACAGTCAGTGTTTGATGAGTGGATGTGAATCTAGTAGATGGTCAGACGCACAGTAGGAGCTCCATAAACCTTGATTCATGTCTAGGTCCCTTTCCACCCGGAGGATTCTAAGCGCCAGTGCATGGAGAATATCTACAAGATTGTTTGATGAGGCACAGCTACCATTATCTTCAAAATGAAAGGCAGAAAGTCAAGGGTTTATTTGTAGCCAAATTATGGAACATTGGGAGGGTCTGGCTGGTGTTATCTGGATTGGTTGTCCTTGTACCAGAAAACGGTATACAGTTCCTCACTCTCCATCTCACGTGATGCTCGTGGCCATGGCATCCAATCCCAGATGGTGGGGGCCGTGGGGGAGGTGACCTGTCCAGGAAGGATCCAGCACACAAGTGGCATTTTCAGCACCAGCCTCTGCAGCCTTTGCTGCTACTCTCACGGCACCCAGTGCCTTCCAGAGGGGACTGTCCTTCCAGGCAGGGAGGACTCAGACACCAGACACATTGGCAAGGCCCCCCTCCCATTTATGGGGGAGAGAGTGTGCGGTGGTGCTTGGTGCATGTGAATGGTTCCTAGGGGGTGTGAGGGGTGGGAAGGAGAGAGGGCAGGGGAAACACAGATTATTTGAGCCCAAGTCCAGAACCACCACGTGAGGCCCTGCAAGGCAGCGTGAGCCACTTCATCTTGAGATTTAAGGGAGCGCCTACAGCCTGCACCCTGGGACTTCTCCCCAACCCTCCCACACAGCAGGGAAGATGGGATGTGTTTGCCGCCAGTCTGCCGAGCATGGAGCTATAGACGGGTGTGTGGGAGTGTGTGTGTCGGGCAGGAGGGGGAGATGCCAGGGAGGGTCTTTTGCCACCCTAATAGGCAAGGGGCATCTGTTTGGGGACGAGAGGCAGAGCAGGAGGGTGCTTGAGCTAGATCAAGGTAATCGTTAGCTGGTTTATCTAGCCAACTCATGTTGAGGAGACTGGAAATGATTTACAAGCTCGGGGTGTGTGTGTGTGTGTGTGTGTGTGTGTGTGTGTGTGTGTGTGTGTGAGAGAGAGAGAGAGAGAGAGAGAGAGAGAGAGAGAGAGAGAGAGAAGTAGGTCATGAGAAAGAGACTTGGGGAAAATAGGCAACATTTATCTTTAGCAACTTTTATACTAATCAAATGTAATTTAATTCATTTCACAAATGTATTTAATGTAAAATCTTATTGACTTATAAATTTGATTGTTGGGTTTTTGTTTTTGTTGGTTGGTTGATATGTTTAAGAAATGTTAGGGAATAAAAACATTTGCTGAGATAGTGAGGCCTTCCTTCCCCTGTGTTCTCCCCACCCAAAAAGAAGAAAAAAATGCTGAGCAAAAATGTTCCTTTTCCCTCGCTTCCCACCATTCCACTACGTCTCATCGCTGCAATCACTTTCTCTCCTTTT
>NW_005876325.1:0-10188 GCF_000147115.1 Myotis lucifugus | reverse complement strand
TACTGCACAGACTGTACTCGACAAAATATATTTTAAGTGAGGAGGTGAAATCTAAATCAGTTTTGTTTGAATTTGGTTGGTATTTATGAAATTCAATAAAAAAGGGGAAAAAAATATCCAAACAAAGCAGCTGCCTCCCCCTTCTGTGGTCCATGAGCCATAAACATGCATCACTTTGAGGAAATCCAACTTGCCAATCCTTAAATAATTAGCAACTTCTTGATTCACACGGTCACCCCTCTGTCTCCACGAGGGCCCTCTCCGTTACTCTATCTATTCTAAGGACCTTGCACGGGAGCCTGTCTGCCTGAAGCCCAGGAATCAGGTGCACCTAGCTGAGGCAGGAATTGAGCTCATCATTTTTTTCCTCCTTTTTTTGCATTCTTATTTTGTCTTTGGTTTTTCTTCTTTTTCCTTTCCCCATATTTCTTCCTTTCCCTTTTTCTTATTTTGCTTGCCTTCCTTCCTTCCTTCCTTCCTTCCTTCCTTCCTTCCTTCCTTCCTTCCTTCCTTCCTTCCTCCCTCCCTCCCTCCCTTGTTTTGGAGCCAGGGCTGGTCTCACAGCCTGAGGGGTAGGAGCACCAATGCCAGACAGGCACCGTCCTGCATCCCTGCAAGGTGCCCTGGGGTGAGTGCTGGAGGGGCTAGCTCCCCCTGTCCATGCTGGGAAAAGTGATTCATGTCACCAGCCTGGGATCAGACTCACCTCCTCCAGAAAGAGGGTGGGGTTAAGGCAGGAGCCTGGTAGGGAGATGATCAACTCACAACTATATCTCTATTTGCAAAGGAGATTGTTAGTAAAAGCTGCTTGTCAGACTTGCTCCTGAGCCATCCACCTCTTTATCAGGAAAGCTCATCCATTGGGGGTGGGCTGGTTCCATTCTTGGAGCCTTGTTGCTTGAACGTCCAGAACGGTGCAGGTGCTTCTTCCACAGGAAGGCCCCAACAGCTCCGCACCCCCAGGTCCACAGTTAGTCGTGGTCAAGTTTGATGCACCAGATGGATTAAGGCTTGTGGCAAACCTGTGGCGTTAACTACAGTAACCTCTGGGACCACAGCCCACTGCTCACATCGCAGGTTGACTTGAGATGTATATTTCCATATTTTTCTCTCATGATCTCCAGCTTGGATTATTGAGGTGTTTATTACTTTTTTTCTATTTGCTTTGGTCCTATTGTTTTCTTTGCTTCCCTTTCTGCCCGTTTTTTGAAGTCATTTTTGGGCTGATTTGCTGAAAGGGGACTCTGTGGGAGACGCTCCCGGCCACGATCTAGGCAGCGCGCGCGGTGGTGGGAGTTCAGCTTTAAGACTGTTTTCTGCCTGACAGGGCAGGACCCCCAGACAAATCACTGGCTGGCTCCGTGGTAGTTGGCAGCCATTCAAGACTGGTCTTGTGCCAGGAGTATTACTAGATAGCCAGACAGATCAATCCACTTTTACATTCCCGCCATTATTTATAGCCCCACTGGCTATCTACTCTTGCTTATGAAGTAATGATTAGCAAGTACAGTACACATAAAGCACGGGCATTTGTTCGGGAAGGGCTTGCTCCTGCTGATCTTGCAGGTAGTTTCACAGGTCACAGAACCTTAGAAAGGACTTGAAGGGCATGTCTTGTGTAGCGTTTGTTCTCTGGGAAAATGATGCTCCTTTTCCATTTTTGAGTAATTGAAGAGGATGGAAGGGTTTTCTCATGGCTTAGGTTTCCTTGAATTCTCTGCAGCCCCCTTTCCCACAGAGGTTTCAGCCGGACCGGGACAGAGGGAGTTTACATGGCATGGCTTGCGATGTTGCCATTTAAAATGACTGTGTTGTGCTTCCCTTTTGAGTGTGTCAAGGTGGACAAAACCAGTGTGTTTATGGCAGGGGACGTGGGATAGGGTTTTTCATGTGCTGGAAGGAAACTGGCGGCACTCAGCCAAGGAGGACTTTGGCTCCCAGTTTTATTTGTGTTTTGCCCTCTTTGCTCTTTATATTCTCCCTCCCTCCCTCCCTCCCTCCCTCCCTCCCTCCCTCCTCTCTCTCTCCCCACCCACCAGAGCACATGATGTATATAAAGGAGGCTCCATTGGGCCCTACTACAAAATCTCAGCTAGGGGTGATCTACCTGTTTCTGCGGAGGGGTAGTAGTGGTGTGAATGGCACATTAAGAGCCGGCAATACAGTTCCGGAGTTAATGCTTTAGAGAACATTGCACAGCTTGAATCATGGGGAGTGGGGGGAGAGCTTGACTTTTCCTGAAGGAGGTATGGTGGCCATAAACTAACCAATCGGCAGCCTGCATTCTGTAAGCCTGGTATCAAATCCATGCATTGACTGAGTCACGTTTTCCTGGCAGAATGAGCATATACGGCCAGAGAACCTAAGTACAGGATGATGCTATCAGAAAGAGTAAGGGAACGTGGGCCAGAGCCCGAAAACATCGAGCTTGCTGGCAAACTGCTCTCCTTTCCTTGCTTCATACCTGGTTTATTATAGAATGGCCTTCATTCAGGTGACGTTACCAGTCCCTTTTGTGCCCTCGGGCAGCAGAACGCGCCTTGTATTGTACGTACAGCTTGTTTCCACCTATTGTTGCCATCAGCATGGTGACATGTTATTGGTAAGGAGACTTACAACTCGCAGGAATAAATATTGTTTGGAGGTAAGATATTTCATTGTTCACTTCTAGAGGACTTTCATATTTTCAGGTTTTATTACAGGCTTATATTTCAGGAGACTTTCTTCTAAATCATTTAAAACACTACACAGAAAGTTGCACTGTGTCCATTACAACGACAAGAAAAACTGAGGTTCCCAAAGGGATCTACACAATTTCAAGCAAAATATTAATGAGAAAGGAAACAAGATGAGACTATGTCCCACCAGGAATTTTCATTTGTTTCTGTTTTTTTTAAATGAACTTCCATAAAATTTGACATTAAAAAGAAAAAAAAAAAGAAGGGATCTCAGGAGTATAGAATGAGGTGAAAAAACCGACCCATTTGGTTTCTTAATAAATTATCTCTTTACCAACTTGGCTTATATTTTAAAACCTTTGGGGGCACTTTTATATATGCTGCCTCATAGGGATTCTCACATCAGTCCTGTGACTAATAAGTTATTATTCACTTTTTACAAATTAGAAAACGCAGGCTCTTCAAGGTTTGGTGACTTGTTCTTGGCTGCAAAGCTCTTAAGTGGGAGACCAGGACCAGACGTTTAGTGTCTGACTCTGAACCCAAGGCCCTCCCTTCCACCACCCCACATTCCTTTCCATAGGTTCCAGTGTCCCGTGGAAAGAGCTCTTAATTCTTTACGTTAATGGAGGCATCTTTGCCCAATGAAAGTTCATATTCCTCAGCCAAAATGTTATTGAAGCATATTCATTTCCACGTCAGTGACCATGGGACTGTTTGGATAGCCTGAGAATGTCTCTCCATGCCTGACCTTTGAGGGTGAGATTTCCCACAGCTAAGCCCTCACTCTGAAGGGCAAAGTAAGTCCATTTGTAGTTCTCATTTTGCTCTGTTTGGTTTCTCTGTGTAAGCTGCTTTTCCCTCTTCTTCCTAATTAGCACTGGAGTCCTTGTTTCTTATTGTTTTAGTGCTGACTGTCTAACTGTACTCTTCTTGGCAGGACCGCTCACATTTAATTTTTTTCAGTGATTGCTGGGAGGTCACTAGCATATCAGTCTCCACACTGTTTTGAGTATGGAGTTATTGCTAATTGGTGCTGAAATATGAGCTATGGGAACAACCCAAGAGGGTGAACCAAACTTTCTCCCACTTTGGGTCAAGAGTAGAAAGACAAAGGCAACGAGGCCAAAGCAACCTTGTGCACCATACGTTAAAGTAAGAGACTAAGAGCCTTGTTTGTGTTTTGCTTTGAAAATGGTATGAAAATCAATTCCTGAAATGATTCCAAACCACATAAAATAGTGCACGGTATCAGGAACACTGAGCCTGGGAGAGAGTTAGTGACTTATAGGACAGGCCCAGTGACTGTCTCTTGAACAGAACTCATGTTCTACCGGAACTGATCGTTTCTCTTTCTGTTTTGCATACTTCTTTTGACCCTGTGATGGAGGGAATCCGTGGGTGACATGGAGTTCTTCGGGTCAGTCCTACATATTTCACAGGCGCTGCAGGACATCTTCTCTTGGCGACAGCCTCTCACCAGGGCACACACCTCATGGCCAGTTTACTGTGCGTGGTTTGCCAGTTTTATTCTGCAGGGCTGCATCCCAGAGAACTTTACGTACCATTTTTGATTAACGAATAGGAAATTGACTCACTCTACTTGACTCTTCAGGGTTGAAACTGAACAACAGAGTTTTATTTTTTCTGAAGCATTGGGGGGGTGCTTTATAGAAGACAGGCTCTTCTATGACGCCCCAGTCCTGCGTGTTGGTTGATTTTGAACCTCCACCATGTATGTCCCATGGATCAGCTTCATACTAAAGGATGTAACATGATTCCATATGACTGCTGCAGAAGTTTCTTTTTTTTAAATTAAGGGATTCGTGTAATTTTTAAAATCAGGTGTTTCTAAGAATAAATTAGGTCAAGATTGTATTTCTGCTTTCTTCACTTGGCAAGAATGAAGAATAAGAGATTGTCACCTGCCAAAGTCAGTATGGAGGCCTTTCCCCACATTTGGGATCCGTGTTTAGAACCGCCATCCCACACATGCTCAAACTAAAGGAGTTTCAGCAAACCTGTCGTTATTAGTCAGCAAAACAGGTTCTGCATCAGTCTCACCCTCACCGTTCTAAGATTTCTGAGAATTAAAAAAGGTGGCTACAGAAGAGATGTATAGGTTGCTAAGTGTTACTGGAACCTTAATGTCAGGACTTTATTTCTCCTTTTTCTTATTCCAGTTTTAATACCCATGCTCCAAACAATAGGTATTTTATCTTCCATTGTCCTTGACTTCAAGGAACTGTGACTAGAGTAAGTATTTAATCCCGTGTGCTTAAATATTTAGATGAGTAATTTGTGAGTTCTGAACAAAGGCCCACCTATTGTGTTCGTGCCTCTCTGTACCTATAACACCCTGAAAGATAAATCCTAACAAAATAGCCAAACATTCAACTTGTTTCACTGATTACTTTTTTCCATTGACATTCTAATGGTGGTACATCATAGATAAAATAATGCTTAATTGTAAGTTAATAACACAAATAAATTTGGAAGAGCATCCTCCAATGTTTAAGTGATATCAGAAATGAGTGTTATGATTAGGCCTCTGTACCCATAATCTATTCTAGAAACTAATTAAAATTGGTGATATTGGGAATTTTTCTAATCACTATATCTAAGTATATTTTGTTTCAAATATGTCAGCTATTTGGCTAAATATTTAGTGTTTACAATAAATTTTTTATGTATATCCTCTCCATTATACAGATGATAAATGGTTAATCGGAGAGGATAAATAGCTAAGAAAGTGCAAACCAGGATTCAAATGTTTCTCCTAATGGCAATCTAGCACTTGTCTACTAAGAGTTTTAGCTAGAAGTATCTGCTTTCTCTGTACATTTGCTTAAGTCACTTCCTCTTGCTGGTATGCTCCGCATCCTGCTTTTCTTCCCATTTCCACCAATCAGAATCCTTCAAGGAGGAGCCCAAGGCCCCCGCCTCTTCTCCCTCTCACCTGCGTTGTGTCCATCCTTTCTCTATGCTCAGGGCCACTCCTGCCATGCAGCCTCTTTCATCTGGTAGTGTGGTCATCTCTTTACTGCTCAACGTCAAGCTTTCTGAGAGCAAGACTGAATCTTCTTCATCTGTGTATGCCTTGCAGTGTCTGGAGAATTATAAATGTTAGAAGTTTATTTTAGAATGATTTCAGTATTTTTTCCTTGTAATTCTCAGATGATGTTCTGATGCCTTTACAGTACAAATTGGCCTTCACATTTCATCTTCAGGGCAACTCTTTGAAGTAGGTCATGTAATTAATTCTCATTCTACAGCTGAGCATATGAAGACACAGAAGGTTAAAGAACTTGCCCAGCCCGGCGAGTGTGGCTCAGTGCTTGAGGGTCGACCTATGAACCAGGAGGTCATGGTTTGATTCCTGGTCCCCAGCACATTCCCCGGGTGCAGGCTTGATCCCCACTGGGGAGCCTGCAGGAGGCAGCTGATCAATGATTCTCTCTCATCATTGATATTTCCATCTCTCTCTCCCTCTCCCTTCCTCCTTGAAATCAATAAAAGGTATATTTTTAAAAAAGAACTGGCCCCAAACCACACAGTAATTGATATAGCCAGGGTTTGAGCCCAGGCCTCTAAATCCTATGCTCTTTCTATTAAGCTGTGCTGTTTTTCTCATTAAATAAAACTTAACAGATTGGTTGATAAGTGTATGTCTTGTTTCTCCAGTTAAATCAGGAGATTCATAGGGCATGAAATTAATCCCAAATTGAATGCTTTTTCTCCCTACTTGGCAAAGGTGGCCTCTCACACACCTTCTTCTGTGTGCCTCGCCTAAGGCCCTCAGTGCATTGCCAAGTGGGCAGCAGACACTGAAAATAGATTTGTTCAAGAGGATCCAGAATTGTATATTTTAGAATTTCTCCACATCATCAAAGACTGTTAATAAGAGACAGGAGGTGAAGCAGGAAAATCAGGAGACCGAAGGGAGGAGGTACCACGTGGATAATGGGAACGGGCTTCATTGTCAGTGGTGGAGGTGAGACAGCAGGAGAGGCTTCCATTCTGAAACCCGCCCTTGTGTGTGAAGAAGCCCTAGCCACGTCTGTGGCACGCGCTTCTCACCATTGTGTTAATTTTCTTCAGGTCTTTCTTGCTCCCTTATTTCATTGACTCAAAGCCCTTTTAGGTTATGTTCAGGGCGATGATGCGTTGGTAGCCCGAGGTAACATTTTACCCAGGTATTTCCCTAGAGTGTGGTTGAAAGTAAAAATCCATTGAGGACTTCCTTTGTGGAAAAATGTAAGAAGTCTGAATTTCTAAGGTAGAGTCATGATCTGAATTTGGGGATCCTGGTAGTCTGAATAAAAATTCAAATTTCTGAAAGTACAACTTTCATATAACCCTGCACAACTGATGAATGAGAACATTGGCTTGGACCTGTTGAACCAGGTTCAGAGTGAAGCTTGTTTTAATTTATTTTTGCTCCACCAGTCAGACCACGTTCCCATACCTATATCTCTTGATTTTAAATATTTTGAAAATGCTAGCCACTATAGTATTACATGCAGGTACTTTCCATACTCTTTTTTTATTGATTGATTGATTTCAGAGAGAGAGGGAGAGGGAGAGAGAGAGAAACACTAACATGAAAACATCTATCAGTTGCCTCCCATACATGCCCCAACTGGGGATGGATCCCACATCCTGGGTATGTTCCTTGACCGGGAATCAAACCTGAGACCCTTAAGTACACGGGACAATGCTCTAACCATCTGGGCCACACCAGCTACGGCTATATTCATTCTTTATTCTTCCTTAGAACCTATTGGCTTATGAATCTAAATAAGTGAAACGTTTTGATCTATAAATCGAGTCATTTCCAAGGCTCCGTTTTATATGTTGTATCTAAAAATTGGCTCCATTTTCCTGCATCACTGGGAAATATCAGATAAGGGTCTCTTAGAACCAAGCGAGGTTGTGATCTGGGTGTTATCAAGATGTCCCCTGGTTCCCAGGAGATGTTTCAGCTGCAGACCTCTCTTAAGACAGTAAGAGCAACCCTAAATATTCCTAATGTCTTAGTTCCCAACTGTGCGCACGTGCATCTGTGTGTGTGTGTTGGGGGGGGGGGGGGGGCTTATGTTCAGGCAGATCCTCCAAATAACTGAACACAATCTCCACCTGTTTCAGCAGCCCTCTCCCTTGTCCCTTCTCTGAATAACACTGCCGTTCTCACACATAGAGCTGCTTCCTTCTCCTAACTGTGTTTCTGGGGCCTTAGCAGTCCTATTTGCCACTCTAAAGCTTCCGCTCACTTTTTCTGGAAAATAAAGGCTAGACACAGTGTGTATGCCGGGTTGGCAGGAACCAACACCACCAAGGGCGGGGTGTCCCAAGAGGTCAGGGAGAGGTGGTAACCATCTTTTTGAATCTGAGGCTTGACTTCTGCTTTTCCTCTGGCTCCTGTTTCTGTGTTACCTTCTGCACTAGTCTGCTGGGTCTGCCGTAACAAATACCACAGGCGAGGTGGCTTAAACAATAGAAATTCATTTTCTAATGGTTATGGAGCCTGGAAGCCTGAGATCAACGTGTGGGCAGGTTTGGTCTCCTCGGAGGTCCCTCTCCTTGGATTGCCCATGGCTGCCTGCTCTGTGTCCTCACGTGCTTGCTCTCCTGTGGGCCTCTTCCTCTTCTCAGAAGGACACCAGTCGTATTGCCTTAGGGCCCTACTTTAATGGCTTCATTTTAACTTATGTCTTTTAAGACCTAATCTTCAAATGCGGTTACATTCTGAAGTCCTGGGGACTGGGCATTCAACATGGGGACTGGGCATTCAACATGGAGATCTGGGAAGGCAGTTCAGCCCCTGGCTCCTTCTGGTCACTGTCATAGATGTGCTCTCAAAAGTGGAGCCCATTCTACATATTCCCATGGAACACAGTAAGTCAGATCTCAGGCCCACCTTGCCACTCATGAACAGTGTGACCTTAAGCGTATCATTGGATATGCTAAGTCTCAGTTTCCCCAGCCATCAAATGGGAAAGCTGAGCCTCTTACCTACTTCGGAAGGTTTTTGTGAGAATCAAATCAGAGGAGACATATATACACTCAGTTTATGGCCTCGCTCAATAAACATTAATTATAGTGAGATGAATGGAGGTGAATTATGATGCCCTCTGAGAAAAGGAGATGTTGATTATAATCAAATTATTGACTTTAACTGATACCTGAATTTTTTCACCTAAAATATAAATTTGCTACAAGTCTTCCTAGAGTTTTCACTAAATATTTTTTACTTTTCCTCCAAGTCAGAATTTGTTGGACTTTGGAGTTTGCATGGTAATCCAGTAGCATCATGAAACCATCCCTGCCAAATTTCTCCAGTACTAATTTCAAACATTTCTATTGACCGTATAAGTGTGCTCATATTTAGAAAATGCGCCCTGATTTGGGTTCAGCCATGATCATCCTAGTAAGGGCAGCACAGTCTACCACGTAATTCAGTGAGCTCCATTTGGTCAAGAGATGAAATCCAGTCCAAAGATTCATGGACGGTTTGCCTTACTCAGATGAATCGGTGATTTGCAGTTACCAATCCCCCTACCAATGCCGCCATTCATAAATAAATGGGAACGGGCCAGCCCCTGCTGGCGTAATTATCAGAGGGCGGAGGCGTGGGACGGGCCTCGCACAGCTGATGGTTCTTCTCACTTCTGGAGGGGGCCCTGGAGATGACAGCATACAGGTGGGCAGGGCAGCGGCGGCGACACCTCCCTGGGGTCCCTTCAGTGCCAGGGATTTGCCGAGCCTCAGCTGTCAAAGAACAATAAATTTTCCTTCAAAATATAAAACATAAATCAGTGTTGCCAAACACTGAGAGGCAAGAAGAAACTAAATCCCCATAATAATGAAAGGAATCCCATTAATTAAATCAGCAAGGTAGAGAGCTTCCCTCGCAGCGCATGGCCCCGCCGAACAGTAGAATACCTTGGAGACTGGAGCTGAAATCCAAGCTTCTTCCAGGTTGCAAGCCAGCATCCTGAGGGAACATTAAGAAGAAAAAAAAAATCCTTGAGCCCAGGACAAGTAAACACTTTTTTTTTTTTTTAAGAAGTTGTACTTGGATTATGTGTATCTGGGAAGGGATGTTGCAAAACAAATTGTAAACCAGGCGCAGCATATCTGTGCCAGCCCTTATCAGATCTGCCACCAGTCAAGGGTAAGCCGAAGGCCAGGTCGCTGCGAACTGAAACATGAAAGCGAACACACAAGGGGTGCTCCAAAGAAAGAATCATTTCTTCTGATTATTTTTAAAATTAATTGTATCAACCGGAGTCTTGTTTCAACTTATTTAGCAACTCATTACAACAACGATTCTCTGTGTCCTGCAAAGCTGCTGCTATAGATTTGTGGGTTTTTTTTAAATGCTTGGTTAATTGGCTGGTCTGCTAAGAATGAGTCTGTTGCTGTGGTTGAGGAAAGCTGGAAAAAATAGAGGTTAAGGTTTCTTGCGAACCTGTCACATTTGGGAATTGAGGGCCGTATAGTATTA
>NW_005876324.1:0-10191 GCF_000147115.1 Myotis lucifugus | reverse complement strand
TGCAGGGCTTCAAGGCCGTTTGCATGAGCTGCGGCCATGAGGCTGGGCGCATGCTGGGGGCCGATCTCCGACGCACCCCCTTGAACCCCACCCGTGCACGAAGTCGTGCACAAGGCCTCTATGTATTATAATAACTATGTATGGTGCCAGGTGGGTACTAAAATTATTGGGAAGATCAGTTCATAAGGTATAAAGGTATCTAATCACTATGTTGTATATTTGAAACTAATATAAGGCTGCCTACTATAATTGAAAAGCAAACATCTTTTAAAAGATTACTTTTAGCCAAAGTCACAAAAACCAGAATTAACTTGAACCAACTGAAAACAAAGTAAACAATGACAGACATGTCAGTGATTTTAGTTAGCTGACTTTACCATGCCCCTAACATATATCTCCATCAGAAATATAGCCAGGAAATAGCTGGGAGAGGCATGCTCCTACTGAATACATTCTGGAATGCTAGTGCATCCTTTATGTCAGTGATTTTCAGCTAGTGGGCCACAATCCTTTATATCAGTGGTTTTCAGCTAGTGTGCCGCAAAATTTTTAAAGCAGGCAATACCTGACTATTTAGTCAGGAGCACTGACCTCTCTTCCCTTAGATTGTCAAATTAAAAAATGAAAACAGCCAACACAACAATAGGCATCAGTTGTGAATGATTCAAAATTATACCTTTTTTGCCATGTTGGCAAAAAATACATTTTTTTGGTTTGCTGCAGAATTTTAGTGATTAGTTTATGTGTGCCATGAGATTAAAAAAAAGGTATAAAATCATTGTTTTATGCTAATAAATAGATGTGACATTTTTAACCACTATGATGAAAAAGGAAGCACTTTGGAGTCACGTTCATCTTAATGTTAGAACCTGGCTGTTTCTTTGGCTATTACCCCATTGTCAATGCAAATTTATCAAGTACTGAGGGAATATGAAGATGAGTAAAACCTTGTCCCTTGCCCTAACCGGTTTGGCTCAGTGGATAGAGCGCCGGCCTGCAGACTGAAGGGTCCCAGGTTCGATTCTGGTCAAGGGCATGTACCTTGGTTGCGGGCACATCCCCAGTAGGGAGTGTGCAGGAGGCAGCTGATCGATGTTTCTCTCTCATCGATGTTTCTAACTCTCTATCCCTCTCCCTTTCTCTCTGTAAAAAATCAATAAAATATATTAAACAACAACAACAACAAAAAACCTTGTCCCTTTCCTTACAGAAGCCAAAGGAGAATATAAAAAACAAAATGCGTAGATTGGCAAAACTATAATACATAGTAGAAAAGTAGTAAGTGCTACCTGTCATACTTAAGTACCTATCTCTCACTGTAATACAAGTCATAAAATAACGTTATGACAGTTATCACTTCCAATTTTAAAAGAGGGTGTTGTTTTGTACATATTTCAAATCCTAATGGATATTTTCTCCAACTAAAACTCAGGTACCAGAGTCCAAAAAATGCTTTCTTGTGTTAGGAGTGTTAAGAGCACCTGGGAGATATAATTTAGATGTTCCAAAGAGTATAATTTTTAGGATAGTTTGTTGGCTTAGCAAAAAGTGCAAATGACTATTTGAAAATGGAACAATTGTTTGAAATTGGGATGAAATTATCCCAAAATATACAGATAAAATGATAAAGTATTTCAGATAAGATATTCATATTCCAAGTCCAAAAGATTGAATGTCTGAAAGACGCTGGAAGCTGTACCACACACCTTCTGTTGCATTAGATAAATTAGCTTTCATAATAACAGTGTGGGGTACATATTGTCATAAATGCCAGAAAGAGAAGTCAAATAACTTCCGAGGACTAAACTGTAAAATTACTTTAGAGTGAAATTAGACAGAGTCGTGTAAAAAGAAGAAATGGACCCCTGGCCTGAGAGACAGGACCGCAACTTGAATAAATGCGATATCATAGGTAAACAAGAACAAGTCAAGTATACAGGCTGGGCGCTATCATAGGTAAACAAGAACAAGTCAAGTATACAGGCTGGGCAGCCATTGAATATGGAAATTGAAGACCCACATGGTATATTGACAGAATTCATTGTTTCTGGGAGAAGACAACCAAAACTTTTAGCCACAGTTCAGTCCTATAACGGTAACCATAAAGAATTGTGGCCAGTGTATTTGCAACATTCCATCGCAATGCTAAAACCATCACTATTTTGAGATGGATACATCAGGCTATCTTAGAGTTATGCCATTACATTTTCACATCGTTCAATTCCTCTTATTTCAATCTCAAGCTCCTTAAGCAATTTTCTTATCAAGATGTAATTCCCTTTATAAGGCTTGACTTCCAGGGAGAGAATGGACTGCCCATTTTCCTGCTCTTGTGATAGTTTTGATCACTAGGAATCAATTCACCACTACTCCTAATTTATAAAATACATGGTTTTGGTTAAGCTAAGTGCTTTCTGAGAAATGAGCCTACTCTTCTTATGTCAAAATAGAAGGCCTTGCCCTGACTGGTTTGGCTCAGTGGATGGAGCATCAGCCTGTGGACTGAAGGTCCCAGGTTTGATTCCGGTCAAGGGCATGTACCTTGGTTGTGGGCACATCCCCAGTAGGAGGTGTGCAGGAGGCAGCTGATTGATGTTTCTCTCTCATCGATGTTTTTAACTCTCTATCCCTCTCCCTTCCTCTCTGTAAAAAATCAATAACATATATTAAAAAAAATAGCAGGCCTCTGAGCCTCATACATCAACCTCTTGCACTGTGGTATATTGACCCACTTGTTCCTGGATGAGCACGTAATGTCTTATAATGAAAGAGAACTCAGGTGAAAGCTGAATTGTCCTATGTTGCACTACTGTGCTAAGCATCTTTATTTCCATTTCACAGATGAGAAATGGAGGTTTGGAGAGATTATATCCTTTTTGAAAAAGAAAAAAGAACAGTCATAAAGCTCATAGAAACAGAAGATCTGAGAGCAGTTTCTTCAACAACAGTCCAGAACTCCTTCCAATTAGCTAAAGAATCTCACAAATGCTTTGAGAAAAAGTCCTAAATTTGCTGAGATCCACTACATTTACTAGCAATTAATAGTTCACTTTAACACACATAATTGCATGAAATTGAAGCATACAACTCCTTTACCCCAACTCTCTGTCAAATATATATATATATATATATATATATATTCCACGAGTGATAACAGAAGTCATGGAGGGCCAAAAGTAGAAAGCATATTATATAGTTATTAAGCTATAATTTTAAAGGATCTGGATACATCTTTTGCTTCTAGAATTCAGTTTCTATTTAAAAATGAATATGTTAAAAAAGAAGGATAACCCCATAAGCTGCTGCCACTTAAAACTAGTCTGAAATACTAATGATACCACCACCAAGTTCTATAGTATAATCACCTTAATTATTTTGCTACTGACTACTCGTTTCTATCTGAGTGACATAGGCACTCTCAAGGAAGGGACAGAATCCAAGAGAAGGTGCAGTATGCAAGTATGTATATTATTTTGTTGGAGACTGATATTAGTTACATTTTTTAAAATTCTATATACTCTCTGTTATTCACAGAATGAACCTAGCATACTCCAGGATATCAATCATAAAACAGAAGAGTAAAAAAGTTTCACAGCAATATCACATTGAAGCAAAGAGTATAATAGATGATCTCAAATTAACCAGAAAATTCAAATAACAAGCAGTCTATCCCTCAAGCCTTCTCATTAATGGAAATGCTGCTATTTGAAAATAATGTAATCAAGTATTATAAACTCTATCTTTGAGTTAGAAGTTTTCATGGCCTTGGTCCTTTTCTGACACATCCAAATTAGCAGCTAGATTTAGAAGCTGGCCACTAAATTCCCAATCTCACTCTCTTATAATCCAGTTCCTAATCTAGTGCTATTTTCAGTCATACCACCAGGAAAACTGAGCGGAACTTCTAAAATGCACGGATTTGCCACGTTTTAAAATAGAGATACATGTGGACCTATTTTTTTTCTGTGAAATAACTACTTGGGATAGATTAAATTACAACTTAAAAAAAAAACAAGAATAGAACAACTGCTTAAGGGAATGAATATTTGTAAGTAAGAACTATGCAGTTTAGCAGCTCTGAATGGGACTAAGAGGCTGTATGTATCAAATGAAGGTACAATAAATGATAAAGCACTTCAGGACCTTAACAAGTTTTTAAGCCTTATTTTTGGTTATTTCCTCTTCAATATAGTGAGGTAGGAAGTGAGACCTAATGAGTGCTATAGAATATAGAGCCAAACAGCATGAAAAAAAAAGGGCAATGGCACCTTGTTTTCTGTTTCTTAAAGCTGAGAAAAGTTAGTTAAATGTAATTGAGAGAGGGGGCCACGTTAGAGGCAACCTGTGGCATTACAATACAATAGTTAAGGGCATGATTAAAAGTAGCAGCTTTCGAGCCAGAAAGATTGTCTTCAAGTTCTTGCTTCACCAGTTTAGCTCTGTGACTATGAGGAAGTTAGTTAACCTCTCCGATCTTTTTAATTTTTAAAATATGAAAATAGAGCTAATAATAAGACTCATATAGAATTGTAAGAATTTAAATAATGAATGCAAAATACTTAGCTGATTGTGTGTAGACAATTGTAGCTATTGAATTCCCATTATTAATTCTAATGCTTGAAGAGTTCCGTAAGACAAAATGTATAGAGTCAGTCCTGCATATTGTATAAATTGACCATCAGTAAGAGACATGTGGGCAGTCGGAGGAAGCCTGAAGGTGTTTTGTAAAATTCAATGACTCAAAAGATAATCAATCGGCTTTATTGTTTAATACCTTAAACTCTTATTCCAGACAGGAAATTACTCAATTCCTTATAAAAATAAATTTCCCCAATAAATTTAAGAAGAAAACTTTCAGCTATACCAAAATAAAAAATATTTAGTGTCTTAAAAAGTGCTCTTCATTAAGACTAACCTAACTTTCATTTCAGAATTTCTGTCCATTTTCTCTATTCTTTCTTCGGTAAAACTGAAAGACAAATACCTTATTTATTTAAAACTCACGAGCTCCTCTTAGAAATGGATAAATCATGGGAGGATTCAATTGAGAAAAAAATGCAAACTGCCCCCTCCAACAGGTACAGTCCAAAAAGAGTGGGTTTCACAGTGTTTGTTCCTCTTGCTGAGTTCCAAGCTGAGCTCCAGTTCCACACTGGAAGACTTGAGCTTTGCCACCATCTCGGTGGCATGTGGTTGGGGTATTTTAAATGTAAGCAGTGGAAGAAGAGTTGTTATACCAACTGCTGTCATTCAAATAAAACTTCAGCCATGCCCATTATTGATACCAGCTGTTTTTGTTAAGGGAAAAAGTGTAATCATTTTCTTGTAAGGATTCTTGCATGAATTCACAAATCTGATATGTTGCTATGTCTCTACTCAATCTAGTTGATCACAACCATGGCCAACAGAATTTGAAAACAACAACAACAATAAAAAACAAAATGTATGGAGTCAGTCCTGCATTTTGTATAACTTGACCATCAGCAAGAGACATGAAGGCACAGTTTGAGGAAGCCTGAAGGTGTTTTGTAAAATTCAGTGAACCGAAAAGTAATCAATGAAAACATATTTACGAAGCATTATGATGGGCCCTGAAGGGAAAAATAGGGGTGCATAGGCAGACTCCCTGTGTGGATAGGTTATGAGTAACATTGTCTCTTCTATTGTTGTTGTTAGCAAACAAATATTCCACATTATTGTAGCAAATACTCTGCCTGCCCAAGAAAGCCATTTTAACCAATAGCATATCTGAAATTAAAAAAAAAACACACAACAACTGTTCATCTAAAAGAAACTGATTATGGCATAGAAAAGTGTTTTGTGTTGAAATTAATTTCTAGTTTTCAACTTGGGATGCATGAACCAGCTCTGCACACCAGTGATTCCCTCACACCTCCAGTCATCCCTTCTTCCTTCACCATTCAACAGGTGTTGAGTCTCTTGCTCCAATACTGAAAGAACCACAGTTTCAAGGACTTGAGAACTGTTAGGAGCTGAGACCATAGCACAAAATCCTGAGGAGGAAAAGTTAGGAACCCAGGATCTTGATGCAGCATCCTTTGGAGACCCATCGCAGTCTCACCTTACATTATAGGTTGAATTGTGTCCCCCCAAAATTCATATGTTAAGATCTTATCCCCAGTACCTCAGATTATGACCATCTTTGAAGATAGGTATCCATATATATAAAAGCCTAAGCAACCGTTACCACTGATGGACCAAATGACCGGTCGACCAGTCATTGTGACACGCACTGACCACCAGGGGCAGATGCTCAATACAGGAGCTGCCCCCTGGTGGTCAGTGCACTCCCACAGCCAATCTCTCATGGCCAGCCAACCTCCCACGGTCCTTCCCCCTGGCCGGCCGGCCCCAATCAGCAGCCGGCCAATGTCCCGCAGTCCCTCCCCCTAGCAGGCCAGCCCTGATTGGCCCTGATCAGGGCCAGCCAGCCAACCTCCTGCGGTGCCTCCTCCCAGCCTCTGGGCCTGATCAGCCCCACTTGGGACTAAGCAAGAAAACCCCAATTGGCCCCAATCACTGGCCAGGCCAAGGAACCCCACCCATGCATGAATTTGTGCACCAGGCCTCTAGTTTTATATAAGTAATCAAGGTAAAATTAGGTCATATAAATGGGCCTTGATCCTAAATTATTGTTGTCCTTATAGGAAGAGGAGATTAGGACACAGATCAAGGAATGACCATGTAAGGACACCATGAGAAGCAAGCCAAGGAGAGTGGCCTCAGAAGAAACCAAATCTGCCTTCATCTTGCACTTCTGGCCTCTAGAACTGTGAAGAAATATATTTCTGTTGTTTAATCCACAGTCTGTGGTTGTTTATGGCAGCCTTAACAATCTAATATACCTAGCTACCTATTCTTCCAAGATCTTTAAAGACTAGCAAGTTCTGCCCTGACCGGTATAGCTCAGTTGGTTGAGCATCCTCCCATGCACCAAGGGGTTGCTGTTTCAATTCCTGGTCAGGGCACATGCCCAGATTGTGGGCTTGATCACTGGCAGGGAGTATGTGGGAAACAGCTGATTCATGTTACGATCTCACATTGATGTTTCTCTCTCTCCTTCTCCCTTCCTCTCTCTCTCTCAAAATAAATTTAAAAATCTTAAGAAATCTCTACACCCCAAAATAAAGAAAGAAAGAAAGAAAGAAAGAAAGAAAGAAAGAAAGAAAGAAACCTTAAGAAAAAAAGACTAGCAAGTTCCCATTGATTGTTTTAATTATGTTTTCTCCCTCCCCCAATCATGAAATGCACTCTAGACCTTCCCTTAATAACTGTCTGGATCAAGCACAGCCTTTAAAAAATATTTGTTAATAATTTTGGTGTGGTGGTGACGGGGCAGGGAGAAGGTAGTATATTTGGTTGGAGGTAGAAGGGAGTATAGGGGGGAAATAGTGATGGGAAAATTAAATTGATTCAGAAATAATGGAAATTCATTTTTGATATGAATAACTTCCAAAACTTCCACATTGTAGCTGCCTATTAATAAAATAAAAATGTGAAAAGACTATACATTCCGTAAAACATTTAGATAATATTGACTATTGGAAAGCATGGTAGCATCCATGTGCAAGTAGTAGGAACCATTTTACAAGTTTGATATACAAACATAATCACACTTCTTCTTTTTTAATTAACCAACTAATTCCCATATGCCTCCATTACCAAACTTTTCCTGACTCCTATTAAATAATGCTGTGGATTATTTGGAAAAAAAGATATCAATTCCTTCTTCTACCAGGTGTACCAGTTAAGAATGCGGAATTTTTTCAATAGATGGAGTTACACATATGTTGATATACATGTGATTTGATATGTATGCTATTTTGTTGTATTGACAGCAAGCTTCAAAACTTTATATGTCAAATTTTCTGAAGGTGTTAACATCATAGATATTTCTACGCTTAAAAATGTCAAATTTCATGCCAAAAAAAGCATTTGCAGGAAATTTTAATTCATTACTTTATTTTGAAGAAAAGTGCTGCTGAAAGTTATCGTATACTTCAGGAAGCTTATGGTGAACATGCTCCATCTCGAGATACTTGTGAACGCTGGTTTAAATGCCTTAAAGGTGATGATTTCAATGTGAAAGACAAAGAACATCTAGGTCAACCGAAAAAGTTTGAAGACCAACAATTACAAGCATTATTGGATGAAGATGCGTGTCAAACTCAAAAACAACTTGCAGGAAGATTAAACGTTGCCCAGCAAACAATTTCAGATCATTTACAAGCAATAGGAAAGATTTTAAAGGGAGGAAAATGGGTGCCACATCAACTGAACAAAAGACAAATGGAAAACCGAAAAGTCATCAGTAAAATGTTGCTTCAACAGCACGAAAGAAAGTCTTTTTTGCATCGAATTGTGACTGGCGATGAAAAGTGGATTTATTCTGAGAATCCCAAATACACAAAATCATGGGTTGATCCAGGTCAACCATCAACATCAACTGCAAGGCCAAATCGCTTCGGAAAGAAGACAATGCTCTGTGTTTGGTGGGATGGGGAAAGTGTGGTGTATTATGAGCTTCTAAAACAGGTGAAACAGTTAATACTGATCGCTACTGACAACAAATGAGCAACTTGAACCACGCTTTGATCGTAAAACCACCAGAATGGGCCAGAAGACACGGCAAAGTAATTTTGCTTCATGATAACACACCATCACACACTTCAAAACCAGTTAAAGACACATTAAAAGATCTTACCTGGGAAGTATTAACCCACCCACTGTATTCACCAGACCTTGCTCTTTCAGATTACCACTTGTTCCAATCGGATCGATGGCACATGCACTTTCTGAGCAGCACTTCAAAACATACGAAGAAGTTTGGGTCTCTGAATGGTTTGCCTCAAAACAAGAAAAGTTCTATGGGGATGATATATCCACAAATTGTCTGAAAGATGGGGGAAATGTGTAGCTAGCGATGGACATTACGTTAAGTTGAATAAAGCACTTTTGATGTTTCTCTTGAAATTATCATGTTTTCTTTGATTACAAAATTGCATTAGCATCTGGTACACCTGGTAAATACCAGGTGGAGAGAGAATGTAAAATCCTAAAAGTTCATGGTGACTGCCAAATTGCTGTTGCTATTGTATAGTTCAGTGATGGCGAACCTTTTGAGCTCGGTGTGTCAGCATTTTGAAAAATCCTAACTTAACTTTGGTGCCGTGTCACATATAGACATTTTTTGATATTTCCAACCATAGTAAAACAAACACTTATATTTTTGATATTTATTGTATATATTTAAATGCCATTTAACAAAGAAAAATCAACCAAAAAAATGAGTTCGCGTGTCACTTCTGACATGCGTGTCATAGGTTCGCCATCACTGGTATAGTTGCTATTGAATAATGATACTCTGTGGTACAAGAGACTCTAATGTGCTGTGGTCTGTTTCCTGTCAGCACCTCTGTGAGTCCTCAAATGCGACTCCTACATATTCCCCTCCAATGGGTGGCAGAACCTGAAGGCTCATCCTGCCTCAGACACGTGCTGTGCTAGCTCTAATCTCACACAAAAACACATGGATCCATATTGAGAAAAAAGTTGCAAGCCACTCCTCTCATAGTGAGGTTCCCTCTAGGGTTTTTGGTATCCTTTGTCACTAACCAGCTTTGAATTGTGCCCTAAACTGAATGTTTTTGTCCCCCAATATTCATATATTGAAACCTAACCCCCAATGTGGTAGTATTTGGAGATGAAGTTTTTGGGAAGTTATCAGTTCATTAGGGCTAATTAGTTCTTTGGTTCCTCAGGAATGGAATTAGTGCCTTTATAAGGGAAATATGGAGAGTTTATTCAATCCCTCCTATCACCTCAGAACATAATCAGAAGAGGGATATCTATGAACCAGAACACAGGTCCTTACCAGTCACCCATTCTGCTGGTGTCTTAATCTTGGACTTCCCAACCTTCAGAAACATGGTATTCTATGGCACAGCAGCCCAAATGAATTAAGACAGATTGGGTCACTTTTGTCCACACAAACTGATTTTAACTACTGATCTACGGGTAATAAGTTGAAATCTTAGTTTCATCTATATCATACCTTAGCCTGGCTTTGGATCATTCTTCTCTCACAAGGCTAACTCTGAAAACCAAGAGGCCAGGCACCAAAAATGTTTCTATTATAAGATTTACCAGGACAATAGGATTCTCTTACCT